>NW_020621492.1:0-130461 GCF_003573695.1 Papaver somniferum | reverse complement strand
GATAAAAATAGACACCTGTTGAGCTAAATTATAGCATTCGAGTCTTTTCGAGTGTGTATTTTTCGAATGTACACTCGAAACTTCTCTAAGTAGAAAATTCGTGTTTATGAGGCCTAGGCTTCAAAACGTGGCTAAAATATCAAGATTATGTTGGTCTATAGACCAACATGTCCTGATCATTAGCATGTTTCCAAAAAAAATAGACACCTGTTGAGCTAAATTATAGCATTCGAGTCTTTTCGAGTGTGTATTATTCGAATGTACACTCGAAACTGCTCTAAGTAGAAAATCTTGTTTATGAGGCCTAGACTTCAAAATTTGGATAAAATATTAAGATCATGTGGGTCTATAGACCAACATGTCCTGATCATTAGCATGTTTCCGATAAAAATAGACACCTGTTGAGCTAAATTATAGCGTTCGAGTCTTTTCGAGTGTGTATTATTCGAATGTACACTCGAAACTGCTCTAAGTAGAAAATCTTGTTTATGAGGCCTGGACTTCAAAATTTGGCTAAATTATCAAGATCATGTGGGTCTATAGACCAACATGTCCTGATCATTAGCATGTTTCCAATAAAAATAGACACCTGTTGAGCTAAATTATAGCGTTCGAGTCTTTTCGAGTGTGTATTATTCGAATGTACACTCGAAACTGCTCTAAGTAGAATTTTTTTTTATGAGGCCTAGACTTCAAAATTTGGATAAACTATCAAGATCATGTGGGTCTATAGACCAACATGTCCTGATCATTAGCATGTTTCCAATAAAAATAGACACATGTTGAGCTAAATTATAGCGTTCGAGTCTTTTCGAGTGTGTATTATTCGAATGTACACTCGAAACTGCTCTAAGTAGAAAATTTTGTTTATGAGGCTTAGACTTCAAAATTTGGATAAAATATCAAGATCATGTGGGTCTATAGACCAACATGTCATGATCATTAGCATGTTTCCAATAAAAATAGACACCTGTTGAGCTAAATTATAGCGTTCGAGTCTTTTCGTGTGTGTATTTTTCGAATGTACACTCGAAACTTCTCTAAGTAGAAAATCTTATTTATGAGGCCTTGACTTCAAAAATTGGCTAAATTATCAAGATCATGTGGGTCTATAGACCAACATGTCCTGATCATTAGCATGTTTCCAATAAAAATAGACACCTGTTGAGCTAAATTATAGCGTTCGAGTCTTTTCAAGTTTGTATTATTGGAATGTACACTCGAAACTGCTCTAAGTAGAAAATTTTGTTTATGAGGCCTAGACTTCAAAATTTGGATAAAATATCAAGATCATGTGGGTCTATAGACCAACATGTCATGATCATTAGCATGTTTCCAATAAAAATAGACACCTGTTGAGCTAAATTATAGCGTTCGAGTCTTTTCGAGTGTGTATTATTCGAATGTACACTCGAAACTGCTCTAAGCAGAAAATATTGTTTAAGAGGCCTAGACTTCAAAATTTGGATAAAATATCAAGATCATGTGGGTCTATAGACCAACATGTCCTGATCATTAGCATGTTTCCAATAAAAATAGACACCTGTTGAGCTAAATTATAGCGTTCGAGTCTTTTCGAGTGTGTATTATTCGAACGTACACTCAAAACTGCTCTAAGTAGAAAATCTTGTTTATGAGGCCTAGACTTCAAAATTTGGATAAAATATCAAGATCATGTGGGTCCATAGACCAACATGTCCTGATCATTAGCATGTTTCCAATAAAAATAGACACCTGTTGAGCTAAATTATAGCGTTCGAGTCTTTTCGATTGTGTATTATTCGAATGTACACTCGAAACTTCTCTAAGTAGAAAAATCTTATTTATGAGGCCTAGACTTCAAAATTTGGCTAAAATATTAAGATCATGTGGGTCTATAGACCAACATGTCCTGATCATTAGCATGTTTCCGATAAAAATAGACACCTGTTGAGCTGAATTATAGCGTTCGAGTCTTTTCGATTGTGTATTATTCGAATGTACACTCGAAACCGCTCTAAGTAGAAAATTCGTGCTTATGAGGCCTAGGCTTCAAAACTTGGCTAAAATATCAAGATTATGTTGGTCTATAGACCAACATGTCCTGATAATTAGCATGTTTCCAATAAAAATAGACACCTCTTCAGCTAAATTATAGCTTTCGAGTCTTTTCGTGTGTGTATTTTTCGAATGTACACTCGAAACTTCTCTAAGTAGAAAATCTTATTTATGAGGCCTAGACTTCAAAATTTGGCTAAATTATCAAGATCATGTGGGTCTATAGACCAACATGTCCTGATCATTAGCATGTTTCCAATAAAAATAGACACCTGTTGAGCTAAATTATAGCGTTCGAGTCTTTTTGAGTGTGTATTATTCGAATGTTCACTCGAAACTGCTCTAAGTAGAAAATCTTGTTTATGAGGCCTAGACTTCAAAATTTGGATAAAATATCAAGATCATGTGGGTCTATAGACCAACATGTCCTGATCATTAGCATGTTTCCAATAAAAATAGACACCTGTTGAGCTGAATTATAGCGTTCGAGTCTTTTCGAGTGTGTATTATTCGAATGTACACTCGAAACTGCTCTAAGTAGAAAATATATTTTAAGAGGCCTAGATTTCAAAATTTGGATAAAATATCAAGATCATGTGGGTCTATAAACCAACATGTCCTGATCATTAGCATGTTTCCGATAAAAATAGACCTGTTGAGCTAAATTATATTGTTCAAGTCTTTTTGAGTGTGTATTATTCGAATGTACACTCGAAACTTCTCTAAGTAGAAAATATTATTTATGAGGCCTAGACTTCAAAACTTGGCTAAAATATTAAGATCATGTGGGTCTATAGACCAACATGTCCTGATCATTAGCATGTTTCCGATAAAAATAGACACCTGTTGAGCTAAATTATAGCATTCGAGTCTTTTCGAGTGTGTATTTTTCGAATGTACACTCGAAACTTCTCTAAGTAGAAAATTCGTGTTTATGAGGCCTAGGCTTCAAAACGTGGCTAAAATATCAAGATTATGTTGGTCTATAGACCAACATGTCCTGATCATTAGCATGTTTCCAAAAAAAATAGACACCTGTTGAGCTAAATTATAGCATTCGAGTCTTTTCGAGTGTGTATTATTCGAATGTACACTCGAAACTGCTCTAAGTAGAAAATCTTGTTTATGAGGCCTAGACTTCAAAATTTGGATAAAATATTAAGATCATGTGGGTCTACAGACCAACATGTCCGGATCATTAGCATGTTTCCAATAAAAATAGACACCTGTTGAGCTAAATTATAGCGTTCAAGTCTTTTCGAGTGTGCATTATTCGAATGTACACTCGAAACTTCTCTAAGTAGAAAAATCTTGTTTATGAGGCCTAGACTTCAAAATTTGGCTAAAATATTAAGATCATGTGGGTCTATTGACCAACATCTCCTGATCATTAGAATGTTTCCGATAAAAATAGACACCTGTTGAGCTAAATTATAGCATTCGAGTCTTTTCGAGTGTGTATTTTTCGAATGTACACTCGAAACTTCTCTAAGTAGAAAATATTATTTATGAGGCCTAGACTTCAAAACTTGGCTAAAATATCAACATAATGTGGGTCTATAGACCAACATGTCCTGATAGTTAGCATGTTTTCAATTAAAATAGACACCTCTTGAGCTAAATTAGCGTTCGAGTCTTTTCGAGTGTGTATTTTTCGAATGTACACTCGAAACTGCTCTAAGTAAGCAAATCTTGTTTATGAGGCCTAGACTTCAAAATTTAGCTAAAATATCAAGGTCATGTGGGTCTATAGACCAACATGTCCTGATCATTAGCATCTTTCCAATAAAAATAGACACTTGTTGAGCTAAATTATAGCGTTCGAGTCTTTTCGAGTGTGTATTATTCGAATGTACACTCGAAACTGCGATAAGGAGAAAATTCGTGTTTATGAGGCCTAGCCTTCAAAACTTGGCTAACATATCAAGATCATGTGGGTCTATAGACCAACATGTCCTGATCATTAGCATGTTTCAATCAAAATAGACACCTCTTGAATTAAATTATAGCGTTCGAGTCTTTTCGAGTGTGTATTTTTCGAATGTACATTCGAAACTGCTCTAAGTAGACAAATCTTGTTGATGAGTCCTAGACTTCAAAATTTGGCTAAAATATTAAGATCATGTGGGTCTATAGACCAACATGTCCTGATCATTAGCATGTTTCCAATAAAAATAAACACCTCTTGAGCTAAATTATAGCGTTCGAGTCTTTTCGTGTGTGTATTTTTCGAATGTACACTCAAAACTTCTCTAAGCAGAAAATCTTATTTATGAGGCCTAGACTTCAAAATTTGGCTAAATTATCAAGATCATGTGGGTCTATAGACCAACATGTCCTGATCATTAGCATGTTTCCAATAAAAATAGACACCTGTTGAGCTAAATTATAGCGTTCGAGTCTTTTCGAGTGTGTATTATTCGAATGTACACTCGAAACTGCTCTAAGTAGAAAAATCTTGTTTATGAGGCCTAGACTTCAAAATTTGGCTAAAATATTAAGATCATGTGGGTCTATAGACCAACATCTCCTGATCATTAGCATGTTTCCGATAAAAATAGACACCTGTTGAGCTAAATTATAGCATTCGAGTCTTTTCGAGTGTGTATTTTTCGAATGTACACTCGAAACTTCTCTAAGTAGAAAATATTATTTATGAGGCCTAGACTTCAAAACTTGGCTAAAATATCAACATAATGTGGGTCTATAGACCAACATGTCCTGATAGTTAGCATGTTTTCAATCAAAATAGACACCTCTTGAGCTAAATTAGCGTTCGAGTCTTTTAGAGTGTGTATTTTTCGAATGTACACTCGAAACTGCTCTAAGTAAGCAAATCTTGTTTATGAGGCCTAGACTTCAAAATTTAGCTAAAATATCAAGGTCATGTGGGTCTATAGACCAACATGTCCTGATCATTAGCATCTTTCCAATAAAAATAGACACTTGTTGAGCTAAATTATAGCGTTCGAGTCTTTTCGAGTGTGTATTATTCGAATGTACACTCGAAACTGCGGTAAGTAGAAAATTCGTGTTTATGAGGCCTAGCCTTCAAAACTTGGCTAACATATCAAGATCATGTGGGTCTATAGACCAACATGTCCTGATCATTAGCATGTTTTCAATCAAAATAGACACCTCTTGAATTAAATTATAGCGTTCGAATATTTTCGAGTGTGTATTTTTCGAATGTACATTCGAAACTGCTCTAAGTAGACAAATCTTGTTGATGAGTCCTAGACTTCAAAATTTGGCTAAAATATTAAGATCATGTGGGTCTATAGATCAACATGTTTTGATCATTAGCATGTTTCCAATAAAAATAGACACCTGTTGAGCTAAATTATAGCGTTCGAGTCTTTTCGAGTGTGTATTTTTCGAATGTACACTCGAAACTTCTCTAAGTAGAAAAATCTTGCATATGAGGCCTAGACTTCAAAATTTGGCTAAAATTTTAAGATCATGTGGGTCTATAGACCAACATGTCCTGATCATTAGCATGTTTCCGATAAAAATAGACCTGTTGAGCTAAATTATAGTGTTCGAGTATTTTTGAGTGTGTATTATTCGAATGTACACTCGAAACTTCTCTAAGTAGAAAAATCTTGCATATGAGGCCTAGACTTCAAAATTTGGCTAAAATTTTAAGATCATGTGGGTCTATAGACCAACATGTCCTGATCATTAGCATGTTTCCGATAAAAATAGACACCTGTTGAGATGAATTATAGCGTTCGTGTCTTTTCGAGTGTGTATTATTCGAATGTACACTCGAAACTACTCTAAGTAGCAAATTCGTGGTTATGAGGCTTCGGCTTCCAAACTTGGATAAAATATCAAGATCATGTGGGTCTATAGACCAACATGTCCTGATAATTAGCATGGTTTCAATCAAAATAGACACCTCTTGAGCTAAATTATAGCGTTCGAGTCTTTTCGAGTGTGTATTATTCGAATGTACACTCGAAACTGCTCTAAGTAGAAAATCTTGTTTATGAGGCCTAGACTTCAAAATTTGGATAAAATATCAAAATCATGTGGGTCTATAGACCAACATGTCCTGATCATTAGCATGTTTCCAATAAAAATAGACACCTGTTGAGCTAAATTATAGCGTTCGAGTCTTTTCGAGTGTGTATTATTCGAATGTACACTCGAAACTTCTCTAAGTAGAAAAATCTTATTTATGAGGCCTAGACTTAAAAATTTGGCTAAAATATCAAGGTCATCTGGGTCTATAGACCAACATGTCCTGATCATTAGCATCTTTCCAATAAAAATAGACACCTGTTGAGCTAAATTATAGCGTACGAGTCTTTTCGAGTGTGTATTATTCGAACGTACACTCGAAACTGCTCTAAGTAGAAAATTCGTGTTTATGAGGCCTAGGCTTCAAAATTTGGCTAAAATAACAAGATCATGTGGGTCTATAGACCAACATGTCCTGATCATTAGCATGTTTCCAATAAAAATAGACACCTGTTGAGCTAAATTATAGCGTTCGAGTCTTTTCGAGTGTGTATTATTCGAATGTACACTCGAAACTTCTCTAAGTAGAAAAATCTTATTTATGAGGCCTAGACTTAAAAATTTGGCTAAAATATCAAGGTCATCTGGGTCTATAGACCAACATGTCCTGATCATTAGCATCTTTCCAATAAAAATAGACACTTGTTGAGCTAAATTATAGCGTTAGAGTCTTTTCGAGTGTGTATTATTCGAATGTACACTCGAAACTGCGGTAAGTAGAAAATTCGTGTTTATGAGGCCTAGCCTTCAAATCTTGGCTAACATATCAAGATCATGTGGGTCTATAGACCAACATGTCCTGATCATTAGCATGTTTCCAATAAAAATAGACACTTGTTGAGCTAAATTATAGCGTTCGAGTCTTTTCGATTGTGTATTATTCGAATGTACACTCGAAACTGCTCTAAGAAGAAAATTCGTGTTTATGAGGGCTAGGCTTCAAAATTTGGCTAAAATAACAAGATCATGTGGGTCTATAGACCAACATGTCCTGATCATTAGCATGTTTCCAATAAAAATAGACACCTGTTGAGCTAAATTATAGCGTACGAGTCTTTTCGAGTGTGTATTATTCGAACGTACACTCGAAACTGCTCTAAGTAGAAAATTCGTGTTTATGAGGCCTAGGCTTCAAAATTTGGCTAAAATAACAAGATCATGTGGGTCTATAGATCAACATGTCCTGATCATTAGCATGTTTCCAATAAAAATAGACACCTGTTGAGCTAAATTATAGCGTTCGAGTCTTTTCGAGTGTGTATTATTCGAATGTACACTCGAAACTTCTCTAAGTAGAAAAATCTTATTTATGAGGCCTAGACTTAAAAATTTGGCTAAAATATCAAGGTCATCTGGGTCTATAGACCAACATGTCCTGATCATTAGCATCTTTCCAATAAAAATAGACACTTGTTGAGCTAAATTATAGCGTTCGAGTCTTTTGGAGTGTGTATTATTCGAATGTACACTCGAAACTGCGGTAAGTAGAAAATTCTTGTTTATGAGGCCTAGCCTTCAAATCTTGGCTAACATATCAAGATCATGTGGGTCTATAGACCAACATGTCCTGATCATTAGCATGTTTCCAATAAAAATAGACACCTGTTGAGCTAAATTATAGCGTTCGAGTCTTTTCGAGTGTGTATTATTCGAATGTACACTCGAAACTTCTCTAAGTAGAAAATTCGTGTTTTTGAGGCCTAGGCTTCAAAATTTGGCTAAAATAACAAGATCATGTGGGTCTATAGACCAACATGTCCTGATCATTAGCATGTTTCCAATAAAAATAGACACATGTTGAGCTAAATTATAGCGTTCGAGTCTTTTCGAGTGTGTATTATTCGAATGTACACTCGAAACTTCTCTAAGTAGAAAATTCGTGTTTATGAGGCCTAGGCTTCAAAATTTGGCTAACATAACAAGATCATGTGGGTCTATAGACCAACATGTCCTGATCATTAGCATTTTTCCAATAAAAATAGACACCTGTTGAGTTAAATTATAGCGTTCGAGTCTTTTCGAGTGTGTATTATTCGAATGTACACTCGAAACTGCTCTAAGTAGAAAATTCGTGTTTATGAGGCCTAGGCTTCAAAATTTGTCTAAAATAACAAGATCATGTGGGTCTATAGACCAACATGTCCTGATCATTAGCATGTTTCCAATAAAAATAGACACCTGTTGAGCTAAATTATAGCGTTCGAGTCTTTTCGAGTGTGTATTATTCGAATGTACACTCGAAACTTCTCTAAGTAGAAAAATCTTATTTATGAGGCCTAGACTTCAAAATTTGGCTAAAATATCAAGGTCATCTGGGTCTATAGATCAACATGTCCTGATCATTAGCATCTTTCCAATAAAAATAGACACTTGTTGAGCTAAATTATAGCGTTCGAGTCTTTTCGAGTGTGTATTATTCGAATGTACACTCGAAACTGCTCTAAGTAGAAAATTCGTGTTTATGAGGCCTAGACTTCAAAATTTGGCTAAAATAACAAGATCATGTGGGTCTATAGACCAACATGTCCTGATCATTAGCATGTTTCCAATAAAAATAGACACCTGTTGAGCTAAATTATAGCGTTCGAGTCTTTTCGAGTGTGTATTATTCGAATGTACACTCGAAACTTCTCTAAGTAGAAAAATCTTATTTATGAGGCCTAGACTTCAAAATTTGGCTAAAATAACAAGATCATCTGGGTCTATAGACCAACATGTCCTGATCATTAGCATGTTTCCAATAAAAATAGACACCTGTTGAGCTAAATTATAGCGTTCGAGTCTTTTCGAGTGTGTATTATTCGAATGTACACTCGAAACTTCTCTAAGTAGAAAAATCTTATTTATGAGGCCTAGACTTCAAAATTTGGTTAAAATAACAAGATCATGTGGGTCTATAGACCAACATGTCCTGATCATTAGCATGTTTCCAATAAAAATAGACACCTGTTGAGCTAAATTATAGCGTTCGAGTCTTTTCGAGTGTGTATTATTCGAATGTACACTCGAAACTTCTCTAAGTAGAAAAGTTTTGTTTAGGAGGCCTAGACTTCAAAACTTGGCTAAAATATCAACATCATGTGGGTCTATAGACCAACATGTCCTGATCATTAGCATGTTTCCAATAAAAATAGACACCTGTTGAGCTAAATTATAGCGTTCGAGTCTTTTCGAGTGTGTATTATTCAAATGTACACTCGAAACTGCTCTAAGTAGAAAATCTTGTCTATGAGGCCTAGACTTCAAAATTTGGATAAAATATCAAGATCATGTGGGTCTATAGACCAACATGTCCTGATCATTAGCATGTTTCCAATAAAAATAGACACCTGTTGAGCTAAATTATAGCGTTCGAGTCTTTTCGAGTGTGTATTATTCGAACGTACACTCAAAACTGCTCTAAGTAGAAAATCTTGTTTATGAGGCCTAGACTTCAAAATTTGGATAAAATATCAAGATCATGTGGGTCCATAGACCAACATGTCCTGATCATTAGCATGTTTCCAATAAAAATAGACACCTGTTGAGCTAAATTATAGCGTTCGAGTCTTTTCGTGTGTGTATTTTTCGAATGTACACTCGAAACTTCTCTAAGTAGAAAATCTTATTTATGAGGCCTTGACTTCAAAAATTGGCTAAATTATCAAGATCATGTGGGTCTATAGACCAACATGTCCTGATCATTAGCATGTTTCCAATAAAAATAGACACCTGTTGAGCTAAATTATAGCGTTCGAGTCTTTTCAAGTTTGTATTATTGGAATGTACACTCGAAACTGCTCTAAGTAGAAAATTTTGTTTATGAGGCCTAGACTTCAAAATTTGGATAAAATATCAAGATCATGTGGGTCTATAGACCAACATGTCATGATCATTAGCATGTTTCCAATAAAAATAGACACCTGTTGAGCTAAATTATAGCGTTCGAGTCTTTTCGAGTGTGTATTATTCGAATGTACACTCGAAACTGCTCTAAGCAGAAAATATTGTTTAAGAGGCCTAGACTTCAAAATTTGGATAAAATATCAAGATCATGTGGGTCTATAGACCAACATGTCCTGATCATTAGCATGTTTCCAATAAAAATAGACACCTGTTGAGCTAAATTATAGCGTTCGAGTCTTTTCGAGTGTGTATTATTCGAATGTACACTCGAAACTTCTCTAAGTAGAAAATCTTATTTATGAGGCATAGACTTCAAAATTTGGCTAAATTATCAAGATCATGTGGGTCTATAGACCAACATGTCCTGATCATTAGCATGTTTCCAATAAAAATAGACACCTGTTGAGCTAAATTATAGCGTTCGAGTCTTTTTGAGTGTGTATTATTCGAATGTACACTCGAAACTTCTCTAAGTAGAAAATCTTGTTTAAGAGGCCTAGACTTCAAAATTTGGATAAAATATCAAGATCATGTGGGTCTATAGACCAACATGTCCTGATCATTAGCATGTTTCCAATAAAAATAGACACCTGTTGAGCTAAATTATAGCGTTCGAGTCTTTTCGAGTGTGTATTATTCGAATGTACACTCGAAACTGCTCTAAGTAGAAAATCTTTTCTATGAGGCCTAGACTTCAAAATTTGGATAAAATATCAAGATCATGTGGGTCTATAGACCAACATGTCCTGATCATTAGCATGTTTCCAATAAAAATAGACACCTGTTGAGCTAAATTATAGCGTTCGAGTCTTTTCGAATGTGTATTATTTGAATGTACACTCGAAACTGCTCTAAGTAGAAAAATCTTGTTTATGAGGCCCAGACTTCAAAATTTGGCTAAAATATTAAGATCATGTGGGTCTATAGACCAACATGTCCTGATCATTAGCATGTTTCCGATAAAAATAGACACCTGTTGAGCTAAATTATAGCGTTCGAGTCTTTTCGAGTGTGTATTACTGTATTATTCGAATGTACACTCGAAACTACTCTAAGTAGAAAATCTTGTTTATGAGGCTTAGACTTCAAAATTTGGATAAAATATCAAGATCATGTGGGTCTATAGACCAACATGTCCTGATAATTAGCATGGTTTCAATCAAAATAGACACCTCTTGAGCTAAATTAGCGTTCGAGTCTTTTCGAGTGTGTATTATTCGAATGTACACTCGAAACTGCTCTAAGTAGAAAATTCGTGTTCATGAGGCCTATGCTTCAAAACTTGGCTAAAATATCAAGATTATGTTGGTCTATAGACCAACATGTCCTGAATATTAGCATATTTCCAATAAAAATAGACACCTCTTGAATTAAATTATAGCGTTCGAGTCTTTTTGAGTGTGTATTTTTCGAATGCACATTCGAAACTTCTCTAAGTAGAAAATTCGTGTTTATGAGGCCTAGGCTTCAAAACTTGGCTAAAATATCAAGATTATGTTGGTCTATAGACCAACATGTCCTGATCATTAACAAGTTTCAAATAAAAATAGACACCTCTTGAGCTAAATTATAGGGTTCGAGTCTTTTCGTGTGTGTATTTTCGAATGTACACTCGAAACTTCTCTAAGTAGAAAATCTTATTTATGAGGCCTAGACTTCAAAATTTGGCTAAATTATCAAGATCATGTGGGTCTATAGACCAACATGTCCTGATCATTAGCATGTTTCCAATAAAAATAGACACCTGTTGAGCTAAATTATAGCGTTCGAGTCTTTTCGAGTGTGTATTATTCGAATGTACACTCGAAACTGCTCTAACTAGAAAATCTTGTTTATGAGGCCTAGACTTCAAAATTTGGATAAAATATCAAGATCATGTGGGTCTATAGACCAACATGTCCTGATCATTAGCATGTTTCCAATAAAAATAGACACATGTTGAGCTAAATTATAGCGTTCGAGTCTTTTCGAGTGTGTATTATTCGAATGTACACTGGAAACTTCTCTAAGTAGAAAATATTATTTATGAGGCCTAGACTTCAAAACTTGGCTAAAATATCAACATCATGTAGGTCTATAGACCAACATGTCCTGATAATTAGCATGTTTTAAATCAAAATAGACACCTCTTGAGCTAAATTATAGCGTTCGAGTCTTTTCGTGTGTGTATTTTTCGAATGTACACTCAAAACTTCTCTAAGTAGAAAATATTATTTATGAGGCCTAGACTTCAAAACTTGGCTAAAATATCAACATCATGTGGGTCTATAGACCAACATGTCCTGATAATTAGCATGTTTTCAATCAAAATAGACACCTCTTGAGCTAAATTAGCGTTCGAGTCTTTTCGAGTGTGTATTTTTCGAATGTACACTCGAAACTGCTCTAAGTAAGCAAATCTTGTTTATGAGGCCTAGACTTCAAAATTTAGCTAAAATATCAAGGTCATGTGGGTCTATAGACCAACATGTCCTGATCATTAGCATCTTTCCAATAAAAATATACACTTGTTGAGCTAATTATAGTGTTCGAGTCTTTTCGAGTGTGTATTATTCGAATGTACACTCGAAACTTCTCTAAGTAGAAAAATCTTGTTTATGAGGGCTAGACTTCAAAATTTGGCTAAAATATTAAGATCATGTGGGTCTATAGACCGACATGTCCTGATCATTAGCATGTTTCCAATAAAAATAGACACATGTTGAGCTAAATTATAGCGTTCGAGTCTTTTCGAGTGTGTATTTTTCGAATGTACACTCGAAACTTCTCTAAGTAGAAAAATCTTGCATATGAGGCCTAGACTTCAAAATTTGGCTAAAATTTTAAGATCATGTGGGTCTATAGACCAACATGTCCTGATCATTAGCATGTTTCCGATAATAATAGACCTGTTGAGCTAAATTATAGTGTTCGAGTCTTTTTGAGTGTGTATTATTCGTATGTACACTCGAAACTTCTCTAAGTAGAAAAATCTTGCATATGAGGCCTAGACTTCAAAATTTGGCTAAAATTTTAAGATCATGTGGGTCTATAGACCAACATGTCCTGATCATTAGCATGTTTCCGATAAAAATAGACCTGTTGAGCTAAATTATAGTGTTCGAGTATTTTTGAGTGTGTATTATTCGAATGTACACTCGAAACTTCTCTAAGTAGAAAAATCTTGCATATGAGGCCTAGACTTCAAAATTTGGCTAAAATTTTAAGATCATGTGGGTCTATAGACCAACATGTCCTGATCATTAGCATGTTTCCGATAAAAATAGACACCTGTTGAGCTGAATTATAGCGATCGAGTCTTTTCGAGTGTGTATTATTCGAATGTACACTCGAAACTACTCTAAGTAGCAAATTCGTGGTTATGAGGCTTCGGCTTCAAAACTTGGCTAAAATATCAAGATCATGTGGGTCTATAGACCAACATGTCCTGATAATTAGTATGGTTTCAATCAAAATAGACACCTCTTGAGCTAAATTATAGCGTTCGAGTCTTTTCGAGTGTGTATTATTCGAATGTACACTCGAAACTGCTCTAAGTAGAAAATTCGTGTTCATGAGGCCTAAGCTTCAAAACTTGCCTAAAATATCAAGATTAAGTTGGTTTATAGACCAACATGTCCTGAATATTAGCATGTTTCCAATAAAAATAGACACCTCTTGAGCTAAATTATAGCGTTCGAGTCTTTTCGAGTGTGTATTTTTCGATTGTACACTCGAAATTTCTCTAAGTAGAAAATCTTATTTATGAGGCCTAGACTTCAAAATTTGGCTAAAATAACAAGATCATGTGGGTCTATAGACCAACATGTCCTGATCATTAGCATGTTTCCAATAAAAATAGACACCTGTTGAGCTAAATTATAGCGTTCGAGTCTTTTCGAGTGTGTATTATTCGAATGTACACTCGAACCTGCTCTAACTAGAAAATCTTGTTTATGAGGCCTAGACTTCAAAATTTGGATAAAATATCAAGATCATGTGGGTCTATAGACCAACATGTCCTGATCATTAGCATGTTTCCAATAAAAATAGACACATGTTGAGCTAAATTATAGCGTTCGAGTCTTTTCGAGTGTGTATTATTCGAATGTACACTGGAAACTTCTCTAAGTAGAAAATATTATTTATGAGGCCTAGACTTCAAAACTTGGCTAAAATATCAACATAATGTAGGTCTATAGACCAACATGTCCTGATAATTAGCATGTTTTAAATCAAAATAGACACCTCTTGAGCTAAATTATAGCGTTCGAGTCTTTTCGTGTGTGTATTTTTCGAATGTACACTCAAAACTTCTCTAAGTAGAAAATATTATTTATGAGGCCTAGACTTCAAAACTTGGCTAAAATATCAACATCATGTGGGTCTATAGACCAACATGTCCTGATAATTAGCATGTTTTCAATCAAAATAGACACCTCTTGAGCTAAATTAGCGTTCGAGTCTTTTCGAGTGTGTATTTTTCGAATGTACACTCGAAACTGCTCTAAGTAAGCAAATCTTGTTTATGAGGCCTAGACTTCAAAATTTAGCTAAAATATCAAGGTCATGTGGGTCTATAGACCAACATGTCCTGATCATTAGCATCTTTCCAATAAAAATATACACTTGTTGAGCTAATTATAGCGTTCGAGTCTTTTCGAGTGTGTATTATTCGAATGTACACTCGAAACTTCTCTAAGTAGAAAAATCTTGTTTATGAGGGCTAGACTTCAAAATTTGGCTAAAATATTAAGATCATGTGGGTCTATAGACCAACATGTCCTGATCACTAGCATGTTTCCGATAATAATAGACCTGTTGAGCTAAATTATAGTGTTCGAGTCTTTTTGAGTGTGTATTATTCGTATGTACACTCGAAACTTCTCTAAGTAGAAAAATCTTGCATATGAGGCCTAGACTTCAAAATTTGGCTAAAATTTTAAGATCTTGAGGGTCTATAGACCAACATGTCCTGATCATTAGCATGTTTCCGATAAAAATAGACCTGTTGAGCTAAATTATAGTGTTCGAGTATTTTTGAGTGTGTATTATTCGAATGTACACTCGAAACTTCTCTAAGTAGAAAAATCTTGCATATGAGGCCTAGACTTCAAAATTTGGCTAAAATTTTAAGATCATGTGGGTCTATAGACCAACATGTCCCGATCATTAGCATGTTTCCGATAAAAATAGACACCTGTTGAGCTGAATTATAGCGTTCGAGTCTTTTCGAGTGTGTATTATTCGAATGTACACTCGAAACTACTCTAAGTAGCAAATTCGTGGTTATGAGGCTTCGACTTCAAAACTTGGCTAAAATATCAAGATCATGTGGGTCTATAGACCAACATGTCCTGATAATTAGCATGGTTTCAATCAAAATAGACACCTCTTGAGCTAAATTATAGCGTTCGAGTCTTTTGGAGTGTGTATTATTCGAATGTACACTCGAAACTGCTCTAAGTAGAAATTCGTGTTCATGAGGCCTAAGCTTCAAAACTTGGCTAAAATATCAAGATTATGTTGGTCTATAGACCAACATGTCCTGAATATTAGCATGTTTCCAATAAAAATAGACACCTCTTGAGCTAAATTATAGCGTTCGAGTCTTTTCGAGTGTGTATTTTTCGATTGTACACTCGAAATTTCTCTAAGTAGAAAATCTTATTTATGAGGCCTAGACTTCAAATTTTGGCTAAAATAACAAGATCATGTGGGTCTATAGACCAACATGTCCATATCATTAGCATGTTTCCAAAAAAAATAGACACCTGTTGAGCTAAATTATAGCGTTCGAGTCTTTTCGAGTGTGTATTATTCGAATGTACACTCGAAACTGCTCTAACTAGAAAATCTTGTTTATGAGGCCTAGACTTCAAAATTTGGATAAAATATCAAGATCATGTGGGTCTATAGACCAACATGTCCTGATCATTAGCATGTTTCCAATAAAAATAGACACATGTTGAGCTAAATTATAGCGTTCGAGTCTTTTCGAGTGTGTATTATTCGAATGTACACTGGAAACTTCTCTAAGTAGAAAATATTATTTATGAGGCCTAGACTTCAAAACTTGGCTAAAATATCAACATCATGTAGGTCTATAGACCAACATGTCCTGATAATTAGCATGTTTTAAATCAAAATAGACACCTCTTGAGCTAAATTATAGCGTTCGAGTCTTTTCGTGTGTGTATTTTTCGAATGTACACTCAAAACTTCTCTAAGTAGAAAATATTATTTATGAGGCCTAGACTTCAAAACTTGGCTAAAATATCAACATCATGTGGGTCTATAGACCAACATGTCCTGATAATTAGCATGTTTTCAATCAAAATAGACACCTCTTGAGCTAAATTAGCGTTCGAGTCTTTTCGAGTGTGTATTTTTCGAATGTACACTCGAAACTGCTCTAAGTAAGCAAATCTTGTTTATGAGGCCTAGACTTCAAAATTTAGCTAAAATATCAAGGTCATGTGGGTCTATAGACCAACATGTCCTGATCATTAGCATCTTTCCAATAAAAATATACACTTGTTGAGCTAATTATAGTGTTCGAGTCTTTTCGAGTGTGTATTATTCGAATGTACACTCGAAACTTCTCTAAGTAGAAAAATCTTGTTTATGAGGGCTAGACTTCAAAATTTGGCTAAAATATTAAGATCATGTGGGTCTATAGACCGACATGTCCTGATCATTAGCATGTTTCCAATAAAAATAGACACATGTTGAGCTAAATTATAGCGTTCGAGTCTTTTCGAGTGTGTATTTTTCGAATGTACACTCGAAACTTCTCTAAGTAGAAAAATCTTGCATATGAGGCCTAGACTTCAAAATTTGGCTAAAATTTTAAGATCATGTGGGTCTATAGACCAACATGTCCTGATCATTAGCATGTTTCCGATAATAATAGACCTGTTGAGCTAAATTATAGTGTTCGAGTCTTTTTGAGTGTGTATTATTCGTATGTACACTCGAAACTTCTCTAAGTAGAAAAATCTTGCATATGAGGCCTAGACTTCAAAATTTGGCTAAAATTTTAAGATCATGTGGGTCTATAGACCAACATGTCCTGATCATTAGCATGTTTCCGATAAAAATAGACCTGTTGAGCTAAATTATAGTGTTCGAGTATTTTTGAGTGTGTATTATTCGAATGTACACTCGAAACTTCTCTAAGTAGAAAAATCTTGCATATGAGGCCTAGACTTCAAAATTTGGCTAAAATTTTAAGATCATGTGGGTCTATAGACCAACATGTCCTGATCATTAGCATGTTTCCGATAAAAATAGACACCTGTTGAGATGAATTATAGCGTTCGTGTCTTTTCGAGTGTGTATTATTCGAATGTACACTCGAAACTACTCTAAGTAGCAAATTCGTGGTTATGAGGCTTCGGCTTCCAAACTTGGATAAAATATCAAGATCATGTGGGTCTATAGACCAACATGTCCTGATAATTAGCATGGTTTCAATCAAAATAGACACCTCTTGAGCTAAATTATAGCGTTCGAGTCTTTTCGAGTGTGTATTATTCGAATGTACACTCGAAACTTCTCTAAGTAGAAAAATCTTTTTTATGAGGCCTAGACTTCAAAATTTGGCTAAAATATTAAGATCATGTGGGTCTATAGACCAACATGTCCTGATCATTAGCATGTTTCCGATAGAAATAGACACCTGTTGAGCTAAATTATAGAATTCGAGTCTTTTCGAGTGTGTATTTTTCGAATGTACACTCGAAACTTCTCTAAGTAGAAAATATTATTTATGAGGCCTAGACTTCAAAACTTGGCTAAAATATCAACATCATGTGGGTCTATAGACCAACATGTCCTGATAATTAGCATGTTTTCAATCAAAATAGACACCTCTTGAGCTAAATTAGCGTTCGAGTCTTTTCGAGTGTGTATTTTTCGAATGTACACTCGAAACTTCTCTAAGTAGAAAATATTATTTATGAGGCCTAGACTTCAAAACTTGGCTAAAATATCAACATCATGTGGGTCTATAGACCAACATGTCCTGATAATTAGCATGTTTTCAATCAAAATAGACACCTCTTGAGCTAAATTATAGTGTTCGAGTCTTTTTGAGTGTGTATTATTCGAATGTACACTCGAAACTTCTCTAAGTAGAAAAATCTTGCATATGAGGCCTAGACTTCAAAATTTGGTTAAAATTTTAAGATCATGTGGGTCTATAGACCAACATGTCCTGATCATTAGCATGTTTCCGATAAAAATAGACACCTGTTGAGATGAATTATAGCGTTCGAGTCTTTTCGAGTGTGTATTATTCGAATGTACACTCGAAACTGCGCTAAGTAGAAAATCTTGTTTAAGAGGCCTAGACTTCAAAATTTGGCTAAAATATTAAGATCATGTGGGTCTACAGACCAACATGTCCTGATCATTAGCATGTTTCCAATAAAAATAGACACCTGTTGAGCTAAATTATAGCGTTCGAGTCTTTTCGAGTGTGTATTATTCGAATGTACACTCGAAACTGTTCTAAGTAGAAAATCTTGTTTAAGAGGCCTAGACTTCAAAATTTGGCTAAAATATTAAGATCATGTGGGCCTATAGACCAACATGTCCTGATAATTAGCATGGTTTCAATCAAAATAGACACCTCTTGAGCTAAATTATAGCGTTCGAGTCTTTTCGAGTGTGTATTATTCGAATGTACACTCGAAACTTCTTTAAGTAGAAAAATCTTGTTTATGAGGCCTAGACTTCAAAATTTGGCTAAACTATTAAGATCATGTGGGTCTATAGACCAACATGTCCTGATCATTAGCATGTTTCCGATAAAAATAGACACCTGTTGAGCTAAATTATAGCATTCGAATCTTTTCGAGTATGTATTTTTCGAATGTACACTCGAAACTTCTCTAAGTAGAAAATATTATATATGAGGCCTAGACTTCAAAACTTGGCTAAAATATTAAAATCATGTGGGTCTATAGACCAACATGTCCTGATAATTAGCATGTTTCAATCAAAATAGACACCTCTTGAGCTAAATTATAGCGTTCGAGTCTTTTCGAGTGTGTATTATTCGAATGTACACTCGAAACTTCTCTAAGTAGAAAAATCTTGTTTATGAGGCCTAGACTTCAAAATTTGGCTAAAATATTAAGATCATGTGGGTCTATAGACCAACATGTCCTGATCATTAGCATGTTTCCGATAAAAATAGACACCTGTTGAGCTAAATTATAGAATTCGAGTCTTTTCGAGTGTGTATTTTTCGAATGTACACTCGAAACTTCTCTAAGTAGAAAATATTATTTATGAGGCCTAGACTTCAAAACTTGGCTAAAATATCAACATCATGTGGGTCTATAGACCAACATGTCCTGATAATTAGCATGTTTTCAATCAAAATAGACACCTCTTGAGCTAAATTATAGTGTTCGAGTCTTTTTGAGTGTGTATTATTCGAATGTACACTCGAAACTTCTCTAAGTAGAAAAATCTTGCATATGAGGCCTAGACTTCAAAATTTGGCTAAAATTTTAAGATCATGTGGGTCTATAGACCAACATGTCCTGATCATTAGCATGTTTCGGATAAAAATAGACACTTGTTGAGATGAATTATAGCGTTCGTGTCTTTTCGAGTGTGTATTATTCGAATGTACACTCGAAACTACTCTAAGTAGCAAATTCGTGGTTATGAGGCTTCGGCTTCCAAACTTGGATAAAATATCAAGATCATGTGGGTCTATAGACTAACATGTCCTGATAATTAGCATGGTTTCAATCAAAATAGACACCTCTTGAGCTAAATTATAGCGTTCGAGTCTTTTCGAGTGTGTATTATTCGAATGTACACTCGAAACTGCTCTAAGTAGAAAATTCGTGTTCATGAGGCCTAAGCTTCAAAACTTGGGTAAAATATCAAGATTATGTTGATCTATAGACCAACAGGTCCTGAAGATTAGCATGTTTCCAATAAAAATAGACACCTCTTGAGCTAAATTATAGCGTTCGAGTCTTTTCGAGTGCGTATTTTTCGATTGTACACTCGAAACTTCTCTAAGTAGAAAATCTTATTTATGAGGCCTAGACTTCAAAATTTGGCTAAAATAAGAAGATCATGTGGGTCTATAGACCAACATGTCCTGATCATTTGCATGTTTCCAATAATAATAGACACTTGTTGAGCTAAATTATCTCGATTGTGTATTATTCGAATGTACACTCGAAACTGCTCTAAGCAGAAAATATTGTTTATGAGGCCTAGGCTTCAAAATTTGGATAAAATATCAAGATCATGTGGGTCTATAGACCAACATGTCCTGATCATTAGCATGTTTCCAATAAAAATAGACACCTGTTGAGCTAAATTATAGCGTTCGAGTCTTTTCGAGTGTGTATTAATCGAATGTACACTCGAAACTTCTCTAAGTAGAAAATTCGTGTTTATGAGGCCTAGGCTTCAAAATTTGGCTAAAATAACAAGATCATGTGGGTCTATAGACCAACATGTCCTGATCATTAGCATGTTTCAAATAAAAATAGACACCTGTTGAGCTAAATTATAGCGTTCGAGTCTTTTCGAGTGTGTATTATTCGAATGTACACTCGAAACTGCTCTAAGTAGAAAATCTTGTTTATGAGGCCTAGACTTCAAAATTTGGCTAAAATATCAAGATAATGTGGGTCTATAGACCAACATGTCCTGATCATTAGCATGTTTCCAATAAAAATAGACACCTGTTGAGCTAAATTATAGCGTTCGAGTCTTTTCGAGTGTGTATTATTCGAATGTACACTCGAAACTTCTCTAAGTACAAAAATCTTAGTTATGAGGCCTCGACTTCAAAATTTGGATAAAATATTAAGATCATGTGGGTCTATAGACCAACATGTCCTGATCATTAGCATGTTTCCAATAAAAATAGACACATGTTGAGCTAAATTATAGCGTTCGAGTCTTTTCGAGTGTGTATTATTCGAATGTACACTCGAAACTGCTCTAAGTAGAAAATCTTGTTTAAGAGGCCTAGACTTCAAAATTTGAATAAAATATCAAGATCATGTGGGTCTATAGACCAACATGTCCTGATCATTATAATGTTTCCAATAAAAATAGACACCTGTTGAGCTAAATTATAGCGTTCGAGTCTTTTCGAGTGTGTATTATTCGGATGTACACTCGAAACTTCTCTAAGTAGAAAATCTTATTTATGAGGCCTAGACTTCAAAATTTGGCTAAATTATCAAGATCATGTGGGTCTATAGACCAACATGTCCTGATCATTAGCATGTTTCCAATAAAAATAGACACCTCTTGAGCTAAATTATAGCGTTCGAGTCTTTTCGTGTGTGTATTTTTCGAATGTACACTCGAAACTTCTCTAAGTAGAAAATCTTATTTATGAGGCCTAGACTTCAAAATTTGGCTAAAATATCAAGATCATGTGGGTCTATAGACCAACATGTCCTGATCATTAGCATGTTTCCAATAAAAATAGACACCTGTTGAGCTAAATTATAGCGTTCGAGTCTTTTCGAGTGTGTATTATTCGAATGTACACTCGAAACTTCTCTAAGTAGAAAAATCTTGTTTATGAGGCCTAGACTTCAAAATTTGGCTAAAATATTAAGATCATGTGGTTCTATAGACCAACATGTCCTGATCATTAGCATGTTTCCGATAAAAATAGACACTTGTTGAGCTAAATTATAGCATTCGAGTCTTTTCGATTGTGTATTATTCGAATGTACACTCGAAACTGCTCTAAGTAGAAAATTCGTGTTTATGAGGCCTAGGCTTCAAAACTTGGCTAAAATATCAAGATTATGTTGGTCTATAGACCAACATGTCCTGATCATTAGCATGTTTCCAATAAAAATAGACACCTCTTGAGCTAAATTATAGCGTTCGAGTCTTTTCGTGTGTGTATTTTTCGAATGTACACTCGAAACTTCTCTAAGTAGAAAATCTTATTTATGAGGCCTAGACTTCAAAATTTGGCTAAATTATCAAGATCATGTGGGTCTATAGACCAACATGTCCTGATCATTAGCATGTTTCCAATAAAAATAGACACCTGTTGAGCTAAATTATAGCGTTCGAGTCTTTTTGAGTGTGTATTATTCGAATGTACACTCGAAACTTCTCTAAGTAGAAAAATCTTAGTTATGAGGCCTCGACTTCAAAATTTGGATAAAATATTAAGATCATGTGGGTCTATAGACCAACATGTCCTGATCATTAGCATGTTTCCGATAAAAATAGACAGCTGTTGAGCTGAATTATAGCGTTCGAGTCTTTTCGATTGTGTATTATTCGAATGTACACTCGAAACTGCTCTAAGTAGAAAATTCGTGTTTATGAGGCCTAGGCTTCAAAACTTGGCTAAAATATCAAGATTATGTTGGTCTATAGACCAACATGTCCTGATCATTAGCATGTTTCAATAAAAATAGACACCTCTTGAGCTAAATTATAGCGTTCGAGTCTTTTCGAGTGTGTATTTTTCGATTGTACACTCGAAACTTCTCTAAGTAGAAAATCTTATTTATGAGGCCTAGACTTCAAAATTTGGATAAAATAGCAAGATCATGTGGGTCTATAGACCAACATGTCCTGATCATTAGCATGTTTCCAATAAAAATAGACACCTCTTGAGCTAAATTATAGCGTTCGAGTCTTTTCGTGTGTGTATTTTTCGAATGTACACTCGAAACTTCTCTAAGTAGAAAATCTTATTTATGAGGCCTAGACTTCAAAATTTGGCTAAATTATCAAGATCATGTGGGTCTATAGACCAACATGTCCTGATCATTAGCATGTTTCCAATAAAAATAGACACCTGTTGAGCTAAATTATAGCGTTCGAGTCTTTTCGAGTGTGTATTATTCGAATGTACACTCGAAACTTCTCTAAGTAGAAAAATCTTAGTTATGAGGCCTCGACTTCAAAATTTGGATAAAATATTAAGATCATGTGGGTCTATAGACCAACATGTCCTGATCATTAGCATGTTTCCGATAAAAATAGACACATGTTGAGCTAAATTATAGCGTTCGAGTCTTTTCGAGTGTGTATTATTCGAATGTACACTCGAAACTGCTCTAAGTAGAAAATCTTGTTTAAGAGGCCTAGACTTCAAAATTTGAATAAAATATCAAGATCATGTGGGTCTATAGACCAACATGTCCTGATCATTAGCATGTTTCCAATAAAAATAGACACCTGTTGAGCTAAATTATAGCGTTCGAGTCTTTTCGAGTGTGTATTATTCGAATGTACACTCGAAACTGCTCTAAGTAGAAAATCTTGTTTATGAGGCCTAGAATTCAAAATTTGGATAAAATATCAAGATCATGTGGATCTATAGACCAACATGTCCTGATCATTAGCATGTTTCCAATAAAAATAGACACCTGTTGAGCTAAATTATAGCGTTCGAGTCTTTTCGAGTGTGTATTATTCGAATGTACACTCGAAACTGCTCTAAGTAGAAAATCTTGTTTATGAGGCCTAGACTTTAAAATTTGGATAAAATATCAAGATCATGTGGGTCTATAGACCAACATGTCCTGATCATTAGCATGTTTCCGATAAAAATAGACACCTGTTGAGCTGAATTATAGCGTTCGAGTCTTTTCGATTGTGTATTATTCGAATGTACACTCGAAACTGCTCTAAGTAGAAAATCTTGTTTATGAGGCCTAGACTTTAAAATTTGTCTAACATATTAAGATCATGTGGGTCTATAGACCAACATGTCCTGATCATTAGCATGTTTCCGAAAAAAATAGACACATGTTGAGCTGAATTATAGCGTTCGAGTCTTTTCGATTGTGTATTATTCGAATGTACACTCGAAACTGCTCTAAGTAGAAAATTCATGTTTATGAGGCCTAGGCTTCAAAACTTGGCTAAAATATCAAGATTATGTTGGTCTATAGACCAACATGTCCTGATCATTAGCATGTTTCCAATAAAAATAGACACCTCTTGAGCTAAATTATAGCGTTCGAGTCTTTTCGTGTGTGTATTTTTCGAATGTACACTCGAAACTTCTCTAAGTAGAAAATCTTATTTATGAGGCCTAGACTTCAAAATTTGGCTAAATTATCAAGATCATGTGGGTCTATAGACCAACATGTCCTGATCATTAGCATGTTCCCAATAAAAATAGACACCTGTTGAGCTAAATTATAGCGTTCGAGTCTTTTCGAGTGTGTATTATTCGAATTCACACTCGAAACTGCTCTAAGTAGAAATTTTTTTTTAAGAGGCCTAGACTTCAAAATTTGGATAAAATATCAAGATCATGTGTGTCTATAGACCAACATGTCCTGATCATTAGCATGTTTCCAATAAAAATAGACACATGTTGAGCTAAATTATAGCGTTCGAGTCTTTTCGAGTGTGTATTATTCGAATGTACACTCGAAACTGCTCTAAGTAGAAAATCTTGTTTAAGAGGCCTAGACTTCAAAATTTGGATAAAATATCAAGATCATGTGGGTCTATAGACCAACATGTCCTGATCATTAGCATGTTTCCAATAAAAATAGACACCTGTTGAGCTAAATTATAGCGTTCGAGTCTTTTCGAGTGTGTATTATTCGAATGTATACTCGAAACTGCTCTAAGTAGAAATTTTTTTTTTATGAGGCATAAACTTCAAAATTTGGATAAAATATCAAGATCATGTGGGTCTATAGACCAACATGTCCTGATCATTAGCATGTTTCCAATAAAAATAGACACATGTTGAGCTAAATTATAGCGTTCGAGTCTTTTCGAGTGTGTATTATTCGCATGTACACTCGAAACTGCTCTAAGTAGAAAATCTTGTTTAAGAGGCCTAGACTTCAAAATTTGAATAAAATATCAAGATCATGTGGGTCTATAGACCAACATGTCCTGATCATTAGCATGTTTCCAATAAAAATAGACACATGTTGAGCTAAATTATAGCGTTCGAGTCTTTTCGAGTGTGTATTATTCGAATGTACACTCGAAACTTCTCTAAGTACAAAAATCTTAGTTATGAGGCCTCGACTTCAAAATTTGGATAAAATATTAAGATCATGTGGGTCTATAGACCAACATGTCCTGATCGTTAGCATGTTTCCGATAAAAATAGACACCTGTTGAGCTGAATTATAGCGTTCGAGTCTTTTCGATTGTGTATTATTCAAATGTACACTCGAAACTGCTCTAAGTAGAAAATTCGTGTTTATGAGGCCTAGGCTTCAAAACTTGGCTAAAATATCAAGATTATGTTGGTCTATAGACCAACATGTCCTGATCATTAGCATGTTTCAATAAAAATAGACACCTCTTGAGCTAAATTATAGCGTTCGAATCTTTTCGTGTGTGTATTTTTCGAATGTACACTCGAAACTTCTCTAAGTAGAAAATCTTATTTATGAGGCCTAGACTTCAAAATTTGGCTAAATTATCAAGATCATGTGGGTCTATATACCAACATGTCCTGATCATTAGCATGTTTCCAATAAAAATAGACACCTATTGAGCTAAATTATAGCGTTCGAGTCTTTTCGAGTGTGTATTATTCGAATGTACACTCGAAACTGCTCTAAGTAGAAATTTTTTTTTATGAGGCCTAGACTTCAAAATTTGGATAAAATATCAAGATCATGTGGGTCTATAGACCAACATGTCCTGATCATTAGCATGTTTCCAATAAAAATAGACGCATGTTGAGCTAAATTATAGCGTTCGAGTCTTTTCGAGTGTGTATTATTCGAATGTACACTCGAAACTGCTCTAAGTAGAAAATCTTGTTTAAGAGGCCTAGACTTCAAAATTTGAATAAAATATCAAGATCATGTGGGTCTATAGACCAACATGTCCTGATCATTATAATGTTTCCAATAAAAATAGACACCTGTTGAGCTGAATTATAGCGTTCGAGTCTTTTCGAGTGTGCATTATTCGGATGTACACTCGAAACTGCTCTAAGTAGAAAATTTTGTTTCTGAGGCCTAGACTTCAAAATTTGGCTAAATTATCAAGATCATGTGGGTCTATAGACCAACATGTCCTGATCATTAGTATGTTTCCAATAAAAATAGACACCTGTTGAGCTAAATTATAGCGTTCGAGTCTTTTCGAGTGTGTATTATTCGAATGTACACTCGAAACTGCTCTAAGTAGAAATTTTTTTTATGAGGCCTAGACTTCAAAATTTGGATAAAATATCAAGATCATGTGGGTCTATAGACCAACATGTCCTGATCATTAGCATGTTTCCAATAAAAATAGACACATGTTGAGCTAAATTATAGCGTTCGAGTCTTTTCGAGTGTGTATTATTCGAATGTACACTCGAAACTGCTCTAAGTAGAAAATCTTGTTTAAGAGGCCTAGACTTCAAAATTTGAATAAAATATCAAGATCATGTGGGTCTATAGACCAACATGTCCTGATCATTAGCATGTTTCCAATAAAAATAGACACATGTTGAGCTACATTATAGCGTTCGAGTCTTTTCGAGTGTGTATTATTCGAATGTACACTCGAAACTTCTCTAAGTACAAAAATCTTAGTTATGAGGCCTCGACTTCAAAATTTGGATAAAATATTAAGATCATGTGGGTCTATAGACCAACATGTCCTGATCGTTAGCATGTTTCCGATAAAAATAGACACCTGTTGAACTGAATTATAGCGTTCGAGTCTTTTCGATTGTGTATTATTCGAATGTACACTCGAAACTGCTCTAAGTAGAAAATTCGTGTTTATGAGGCCTAGGCTTCAAAACTTGGCTAAAATATCAAGATTATGTTGGTCTATAGACCAACATGTCCTGATCATTAGCATGTTTCAATAAAAATAGACACCTCTTGAGCTAAATTATAGCGTTCGAATCTTTTCGTGTGTGTATTTTTCGAATGTACACTCGAAACTTCTCTAAGTAGAAAATCTTATTTATGAGGCCTAGACTTCAAAATTTGGCTAAATTATCAAGATCACGTGGGTCTATATACCAACATGTCCTGATCATTAGCATGTTTCCAATAAAAATAGACACCTATTGAGCTAAATTATAGCGTTCGAGTCTTTTCGAGTGTGTATTATTCGAATGTACACTCGAAACTGCTCTAAGTAGAAATTTTTTTTTATGAGGCCTAGACTTCAAAATTTGGATAAAATATCATGATCATGTGGGTCTATAGACCAACATGTCCTAATCATTAGTATGTTTCCAATAAAAATAGACACCTGTTGAGCTAAATTATAGCGTTCGAGTCTTTTCGAGTGTGTATTATTCGAATGTACACTCGAAACTTCTCTAAGTAGAAAAATCTTGTTTATGAGGCCGAGACTTCAAAATTTGGCTAAAATATTAAGATCATGTGGGTCTATAGACCAACATGTCACTATCATTAGCATGTTTCCGATAAAAATAGACACTTGTTGAGCTGAATTATAGCATTCGAGTCTTTTCGATTGTGTATTATTCGAATGTACACTCGAAACTGCTCTAAGTAGAAAATTCGTGTTTATGAGGCCTAGGCTTCAAAACTTGGCTAAAATATCAAGATTATGTTGGTCTATAGACCAACATGTCCTGATCATTAGCATGTTTCCAATAAAAATAGACACCTCTTGAGCTAAATTATAGCGTTCGAGTCTTTTCGTGTGTGTATTTTTCGAATGTACACTCGAAACTTCTCTAAGTAGAAAATTTTATTTATGAGGCATAGACTTTAAAATTTGGCTAAATTATCAAGATCATGTGGGTCTATATACCAACATATCCTGATCATTAGCATGTTTCCAATAAAAATAGACACCTATTGAGCTAAATTATAGCGTTCGAGTCTTTTCGAGTGTGTATTATTCGAATGTACACTCGAAACTGCTCTAAGTAGAAAATCTTGTTTAAGAGGCCTAGACTTCAAAATTTGAATAAAATATCAAGATCATGTGGGTCTATAGACCAACATGTCCTGATCATTATAAAGTTTCCAATAAAAATAGACACCTGTTGAGCTAAATTATAGCGTTCGAGTCTTTTCGAGTGTGTATTATTCGGATGTACACTCGAAACTGCTCTAAGTAGAAAATTTTGTTTCTGAGGCCTAGACTTCCAAATTTGGCTAAATTATCAAGATCATGTGGGTCTATAGACCAACATGTCCTGATCATTAGTATGTTTCCAATAAAAATAGACACCTGTTGAGCTAAATTATAGCGTTCGAGTCTTTTCGAGTGTGTATTATTCTAATGTACACTCGAAACTGCTCTAAGTAGAATTTTTTTTTATGAGGCCTAGACTTCAAAATTTGGATAAAATATCAAGATCATGTGGGTCTATAGACCAACATGTCCTGATCATTGGCATGTTTCCAATAAAAATAGACACATGTTGAGCTAAATTATAGCGTTCGAGTCTTTTCGAGTGTGTATTATTCGAATGTACACTCGAAACTGCTCTAAGTAGAAAATCTTGTTTAAGAGGCCTAGACTTCAAAATTTGAATAAAATATCAAGATCATGTGGGTCTATAGACCAACATGTCCTGATCATTAGCATGTTTCCAATAAAAATAGACACATGTTGAGCTAAATTATAGCGTTCGAGTCTTTTCGAGTGTGTATTATTCGAATGTACACTCGAAACTTCTCTAAGTACAAAAATCTTAGTTATGAGGCCTCGACTTCAAAATTTGGATAAAATATTAAGATCATGTGGGTCTATAGACCAACATGTCCTGATCGTTAGCATGTTTCCGATAAAAATAGACACCTGTTGAGCTGAATTATAGCGTTCGAGTCTTTTCGATTGTGTATTATTCAAATGTACACTCGAAACTGCTCTAAGTAGAAAATTCGTGTTTATGAGGCCTAGGCTTCAAAACTTGGCTAAAATATCAAGATTATGTTGGTCTATAGACCAACATGTCCTGATCATTAGCATGTTTCAATAAAAATAGACACCTCTTGAGCTAAATTATAGCGTTCGAATCTTTTCGTGTGTGTATTTTTCGAATGTACACTCGAAACTTCTCTAAGTAGAAAATCTTATTTATGAGGCCTAGACTTCAAAATTTGGCTAAATTATCAAGATCATGTGGGTCTATATACCAACATGTCCTGATCATTAGCATGTTTCCAATAAAAATAGACACCTATTGAGCTAAATTATAGCGTTCGAGTCTTTTCGAGTGTGTATTATTCGAATGTACACTCGAAACTGCTCTAAGTAGAAATTTTTTTTTATGAGGCCTAGACTTCAAAATTTGGATAAAATATCAAGATCATGTGGGTCTATAGACCAACATGTCCTGATCATTAGCATGTTTCCAATAAAAATAGACACATGTTGAGCTAAATTATAGCGTTCGAGTCTTTTCGAGTGTGTATTATTCGAATGTACACTCGAAACTTCTCTAAGTAGAAAAATCTTAGTTATGAGGCCTCGACTTCAAAATTTGAATAAAATATTAAGATCATGTGGGTATATAGACCAACATGTCCTGATCATTAGCATGTTTCCGATAAAAATAGACACCTGTTGAGCTAAATTATAGCGTTCGAGTCTTTTCGAGTGTGTATTATTCGAATGTACACTCGAAACTTCTCTAAGTAGAAAAATCTTGTTTATGAGGCCTAGACTTCAAAATTTGGCTAAAATAACAAGATCATGTGGGTCTATAGACCCACATGTCCTGATCATTATCATGTTTCCAATAAAAATAGACACCTGTTGACCTAAATTATAGCGTTCGAGTCTTTTCGAGTGTGTATTATTCGAATGTACACTCGAAACTGTTCTAAGTAGAAAATCTTGTTTAAGAGGCCTAGACTTCAAAATTTGGATAAAATATCAAGATCATGTGGGTCTATAGACCAACATGTCCTGATCATTAGCATGTTTCCAATAAAAATAGACACCTGTTGAGCTAAATTATAGCGTTCGAGTCTTTTCGAGTGTGTATTATTCGAATGTACACTCGAAACTTCTCTAAGTAGAAAATTCGTGTTTATGAGGCCTTGCCTTCAAAACTTGGCTAACATATCAAGATCATGTGGGTCTATAGACCAACATGTCCTGATTACTAGCATGTTTTCAATCAAAATAGACACCTCTTGAATTAAATTATAGCGTTCGAGTCTTTTCGAGTGTGTATTTTTCGAATGCACATTCGAAACTGCTCTAAGTAGAAAATCTTGTTTATGAGGCCTAGACTTCAAAATTTGGATAAAATATCAAGATCATGTGGGTCTATAGACCAACATGTCCTGATCATTAGCATGTTTCCAATAAAAATAGACACCTGTTGAGCTAAATTATAGCGTTCGAGTCTTTTCGAGTGTGTATTATTCGAATGTACACTCGAAACTGGTCTAAGTAGAAAATCTTGTTTATGAGGCCTAGACTTCAAAATTTGGATAAAATATCAAGATCATGTGGGTCTATAGACCAACATGTCCTGATCATTAGCATGTTTCCAATAAAAATAGACACCTGTTGAGCTAAATTATAGCGTTCGAGTCTTTTCGAGTGTGTATTATTCGAATGTACACTCGAAACTTCTCTAAGTAGAAAATTCGTGTTTATGAGGCCTAGCCTTCAAAACTTGGCTAACATATCAAGATCATGTGGGTCTATAGACCAACATGTCCTGATCACTAGCATGTTTTCAATCAAAATAGACACCTCTTGAATTAAATTATAGCGTTCGAGTCTTTTCGAGTGTGTATTTTTCGAATGCACATTAGAAACTGCTCTAAGTAGAAAATCTTATTTATGAGGCCTAGACTTCAAAATTTGGCTAAAATAACAAGATCATGTGGGTCTATAGACCAACATGTCCTGATCATTAGCATGTTTCCAATAAAAATAGACACATGTTGAGCTAAATTATAGCGTTCGAGTCTTTTCGAGTGTGTATTATTTGAATGTACACTCGAAACTTCTCTAAGTAGAAAATATTGTTTATGAGGCCTAGACTTCAAAACTTGGCTAAAATATCAACATCATGTGGGTCTATAGACCAACATGTCCTGATAATTAGCATGTTTTCAATCAAAATAGACACCTCTTGAGCTAAATTATAGCGTTCGAGTCTTTTCGAGTGTGTATTTTTCGAATGTACACTCGAAACTGCTCTAAGTAAGCAAATCTTGTTTATGAGGCCTAGACTTCAAAATTTAGCTAAAATATCAAAGTCATCTGGGTCTATAGACCAACATGTCCTGATCATTAGCATCTTTCCAATAAAAATAGACACCTGTTGAGCTAAATTATAGCGTTCGAGTCTTTTCGAGTGTGTATTATTCGAATGTACACTCGAAACTTCTCTAAGTAGAAAATTCGTGTTTATGAGGCCTAGCCTTCAAAACTTGGCTAACATATCTAGATCATGTGGGTCTATAGACCAACATGTCCTGATTACTAGCATGTTTTCAATCAAAATAGACACCTCTTGAATTAAATTATAGCGTTCAAGTCTTTTCGAGTGTGTATTTTTCGAATGCACATTCGAAACTGCTCTAAGTAGAAAATCTTGTTTATGAGGCCTAGACTTCAAAATTTGGATAAAATATCAAGATCATGTGGGTCTATAGACCAACATGTCCTGATCATTAGCATGTTTCCAATAAAAATAGACACCTGTTGAGCTAAATTATAGCGTTCGAGTCTTTTCGAGTGTGTATTATTCGAATGTACACTCGAAACTGCTCTAAGTAGAAAATCTTGTTTATGAGGCCTAGACTTCAAAATTTGGATAAAATATCAAGATCATGTGGGTCTATAGACCAACATGTCCTGATCATTAGCATGTTTCCGATAAAAATAGACCTGTTGATCTAAATTATAGTGTTCGAGTCTTTTTGAGTGTGTATTATTCGAATGTACACTCGAAACTGCTCTAAGTAGAAAATCTTTTTTATGAGGCCTAGACTTCAAAATTTGGATAAAATATCAAGATCATGTGGGTCTATAGACCAACATGTCCTGATCATTAGCATGTTTCCAATAAAAATAGACACATGTTGAGCTAAATTATAGCGTTCGAGTCTTTTCGTGTGTGTATTATTCGAATGTACACTCGAAACTTCTCTAAGTAGAAAAATCTTATTTATGAGGCCTAGACTTCAAAATTTGGCTAAAATATCAAGGTCATCTGGGTCTATAGACCAACATGTCCTGATCATTAGCATGTTTCCAATAAAAATAGACACCTGTTGAGCTAAATTATAGCGTTCGAGTCTTTTCGAGTGTGTATTATTCGAATGTACACTCGAAACTGCTCTAAGTAGAAATTCTTATTTATGAGGCCTAGACTTCAAAATTTGGCTAAATTATCAAGATCATGTGGGTCTATAGACCAACATGTCCTGATCATTAGCATGTTTCCAATAAAAATAGACACCTGTTGAGCTAAATTATAGCGTTCGAGTCTTTTCGAGTGTGTATTATTCGAATGTACACTCGAAACTGCTCTAAGTAGAAAATCTTGTTTATGAGGCCTAGACTTCAATATTTGGATAAAATATCAAGATCATGTGGGTGTACAGACCAACATGTCCGGATCATTAGCATGTTTCCAATAAAAATAGACACCTGTTGAGCTAAATTATAGTGTTCGAGTCTTTTCGATTGTGTATTATTCGAATGTACACTCGAAACTCCTCTAAGTAGAAAATTCGTGTTTATGAGGCCTAGGCTTCAAAACTTGGCTAAAATATCAAGATTATGTTGGTCTATAGACCAACATGTCCTGATCATTAGCATGTTTCAATAAAAATAGACACCTCTTGAGCTAAATTATAGCGTTCGAATCTTTTCGTGTGTGTATTTTTCGAATGTACACTCGAAACTTCTCTAAGTAGAAAATCTTATTTATGAGGCCTAGACTTCAAAATTTGGCTAAATTATCAAGATCATGTGGGTCTATAGACCAACATGTCCTGATCATTAGCATGTTTCCGATAAAAATAGACACCTGTTGAGCTGAATTATAGCGTTCGAGTCTTTTCGATTGTGTATTATTCGAATGTACACTCGAAACTGCTCTAAGCAGAAAATTCGTGTTTATGAGGCCTAGACTTCAAAATTTGGCTAAATTATCAAGATCATGTGGGTCTATAGACCAACATGTCCTGATCATTAGCATGTTTCCAATTAAAATAGACACTTGTTGAGCTAAATTATAGCGTTTGAGTCTTTTCGAGTGTGTATTATTCGAATGTACACTCGAAACTGCTCTAAGTAGAAAATCTTGTTTATGAGGCCTAGACTTCAAAATTTGGATAAAATATCAAGATCATGTGGGTCTATAGACCAACATGTCCTGATCATTAGCATGTTTCCAATAAAAATAGACACTTGTTGAGCTAAATTATAACGTTCGAGTCTTTTCGAGTGTGTATTATTCGAATGTACACTCGAAACTGCTCTAAGTAGAAAATCTTGTTTATGAGGCCTAGACTTCAAAATTTGGATAAAATATCAAGATCATGTGGGTCTATAGACCAACATATCATGATCATTAGCATGTTTCCAATTAAAATAGACACCTGTTGAGCTAAATTATAGCGTTCGAGTCTTTTCGAGTGTGTATTATTCGAATGTACATTCGAAACTGCTCTAAGTAGAAAATCTTGTTTATGAGGCCTAGACTTCAAAATTTGGATTAAATATCAAGATCATGTGGGTCTATAGACCAACATGTCCTGATCATTAGCATGTTTCCAATAAAAATAGACACCTGTTGAGCTAAATTATAGCGTTCGAGTCTTTTCGAGTGTGTATTATTCGAATGTACACTCGAAACTGCTCTAAGTAGAAAATCTTGTTTATGAGGCCTAGACTTCAAAATTTGGATAAAATATCAAGATCATGTGGGTCTATAGACCAACATGTCCTGATCATTAGCATGTTTCCAATAAAAATAGACACCTGTTGAGCTAAATTATAGCGTTCGAGTCTTTTCGGGTGTGTATTATTCGAATGTACACTCGAAACTGCTCTAAGTAGAAAATCTTGTTTATGAGGCCTAGACTTCAAAATTTGGATAAAATATCAAGATCATGTGGGTCTATAGACCAACATGTCCTGATCATTAGCATGTTTCCAATAAAAATAGACACCCTTGAGTTAAATTATAGCGTTCGAGTCTTTTCGAGTGTGTATTATTCGAATGTACACTCGAAACTTCTCTAAGTAGAAAAATCTTGTTTACGAGGCCTAGACTTCAAAATTTGGCTAAAATATTAAGATCATGTGGGTCTATAGACCAACATGTCCTGATCATTAGCATGTTTCCGATAAAAATAGACACCTGTTGAGCTAAATTATAGCATTCGAGTCTTTTCGAGTGTGTATTTTTCGAATGTACACTCGAAACTTCTCTAAGTAGAAAATATTTTTTATGAGGCCTAGACTTCAAAACTTGGCTAAAGTATCAACATCATGTGGGTCTATAGACCAACATGTCCTGATAATTAGCATGTTTTCAATCAAAATAGACACCTCTTGAGCTAAATTAGCGTTCGAGTCTTTTCGAGTGTGTATTTTTCGAATGTACACTCGAAACTGCTCTAAGTAAGCAAATCTTGTTTATGAGGCCTAGACTTCAAAATTTAGCTAAAATATCAAGGTCATCTGGGTCTATAGACCAACATGTCCTGATCATTAGCATCTTTCCAATAAAAATAGACACTTGTTGAGCTAAATTATAGCGTTCGAGTCTTTTCGAGTGTGTATTATTCGAATGTACACTCGAAACTGCGGTAAGTAGAAAATTCGTTTTTATGAGGCCTAGCCTTCAAAACTTGGCTAACATATCAAGATCATGTGGGTCTATAGACCAACATGTCCTGATCATTAGCATGTTTTCAATCAAAATAGACACCTCTTGAATTAAATTATAGCGTTCGAGTCTTTTCGAGTGTGTATTTTTCGAATGTACATTCGAAACTGCTCTAAGTAGACAAATCTTGTTTCTGAGGCCTAGACTTCAAAATTTGGCTAAAATATTAAGATCATATGGGTCTATAGACCAACATGTCCTGATCATTAGCATGTTTCCGATAAAAATAGACCTGTTGAGCTAAATTATAGTGTTCGAGTCTTTTTGAGTGTGTATTATTCGAATGTACACTCGAAACTGCTCTAAGTAGAAAATCTTGTTTATGAGGCCTAGACTTCAAAATTTGGATAAAATATCAAGATCATGTGGGTCTATAGACCAACATGTCCTGATCATTAGCATCTTTCCAATAAAAATAGACACTTGTTGAGCTAAATTATAGCGTTCGAGTCTTTTCGAGTGTGTATTATTCGAATGTACACTCGAAACTGCGGTAAGTAGAAAATTCGTGTTTATGAGGCCTAGCCTTCAAAACTTGGCTAACATATCAAGATCATGTGGGTCTATAGACCAACATGTCCTGATCACTAGCATGTTTTCAATCAAAATAGACACCTCTTGAATTAAATTATAGCGTTCGAGTCTTTTCGAGTGTGTATTTTTCGAATGCACATTCGAAACTGCTCTAAGTAGAAAATCTTATTTATGAGGCCTAGACTTCAAAATTTTGCTAAAATAACAAGATCATGTGGGTCTATAGACCAACATGTCCTGATCATTAGCATGTTTCCAATAAAAATAGACACCTGTTGAGCTAAATTATAGCGTTCGAGTCTTTTCGAGTGTGTATTATTTGAATGTACACTCGAAACTTCTCTAAGTAGAAAAATCTTGTTTATGGCCTAGACTTCAAAATTTGGCTAACATATTAAGATCATGTGGGTCTATAGACCAACATGTCCTGATCATTAGCATGTTTCCGATAAAAATAGACACCTGTTGAGCTGAATTATAGCGTTCGAGTCTTTTCGATTGTGTATTATTCGAATGTACACTCGAAACTGCTCTAAGTAGAAAATTCGTGCTTATGAGGCCTAGGCTTCAAAACTTGGCTAAAATATCAAGATTATGTTGGTCTATAGACCAACATGTCCTGATCATTAGCATGTTTCCAATAAAAATAGACACCTCTTGAGCTAAATTATAGCGTTCGAGTCTTTTCGTGTGTGTATTTTTCGAATGTACACTCGAAACTTCTCTAAGTAGAAAATCTTATTTATGAGGCCTAGACTTCAAAATTTGGCTAAATTATCAAGATCATGTGGGTCTATAGACCAACATGTCCTGATCATTAGCATGTTTCCAATAAAAATAGACACCTGTTGAGCTAAATTATAGCGTTCGAGTCTTTTTGAGTGTGTATTATTCGAATGTACACTCGAAACTGCTCTAAGTAGAAAATCTTGTTTATGATGCCTAGACTTAAAAATTTGGATAAAATATCAAGATCATGTGGGTCTATAGACCAACATGTCCTGATCATTAGCATGTTTCCAATAAAAATAGACACCTGTTGAGCTAAATTATAGCGTTCGAGTCTTTTCGAGTGTGTATTATTCGAATGTACACTCGAAACTGCTCTAAGTAGAAAATCTTGTTTATGAGGCCTAGACTTCAAAATTTGGATAAAATATCAAGATCATGTGGGTCTATAGACCAACATGTCCTGATCATTAGCATGTTTCCAATAAAAATAGACACCTGTTGAGCTAAATTATAGCGTTCGAGTCTTTTCGAGTGTGTATTATTTGAATCTACACTCGAAACTTCTCTAAGTAGAAAAATCTTGTTTATGAGGCCTAGACTTCAAAATTTGGCTAAAATATTAAGATCATGTGGGTCTATAGACCAACATGTCCTGATCATTAGCATGTTTCCGATAAAAATAGACCCCTGTTGAGCTGAATTATAGCGTTCGAGTCTTTTCGATTGTGTATTATTCGAATGTACACTCGAAACTGCTCTAAGTAGAAAATTCGTGTTTATGAGGCCTAGGCTTCAAAACTTGGCTAAAATATCAAGATTATGTTGGTCTATAGACCAACATGTCCTGATCATTAGCATGTTTTCAATAAAAATAGACACCTGTTGAGCTAAATTATAGCGTTCGAGTCTTTTCGAGTGTGTATTATTCGAATGTACACTCGAAACTGCTCTAAGTAGAAAATCTTGTTTATGAGGCCTAGACTTCAAAATTTGGATAAAATATCAAGATCATGTGGGTGTACAGACCAACATGTCCGGATCATTAGCATGTTTCCAATAAAAATAGACACCTGTTGAGCTAAATTATAGCGTTCGAGTCTTTTCGAGTGTGTATTATTCGAATGTACACTCGAAACTTCTCTAAGTAGAAAAATCTTGTTTATGAGGCCTAGACTTCAAAATTTGGCTAAAATAACAAGATCATGTGGGTCTATAGACCCACATGTCCTGATCATTAACATGTTTCCAATAAAAATAGACACCTGTTGAGCTAAATTATAGCGTTCGAGTCTTTTCGAGTGTGTATTATTCGAATGTACACTCGAAACTGTTCTAAGTAGAAAATCTTGTTTAAGAGGCATAGACTTCAAAATTTGGATAAAATATCAAGATCATGTGGGTCTATAGACCTACATGTCCTGATCATTAGCATGTTTCCAATAAAAATAGACACCTGTTGAGCTAAATTATAGCGTTCGAATCTTTTCGAGTGTGTATTATTCGAATGTACACTCGAAACTGCTCTAAGTAGAAAATTTTATTTATGAGGCCTAGACTTCAAAATTTGGCTAAATTATCAAGATCATGTGGGTCTATAGACCAACATGTCCTGATCATTAGCATGTTTCCAATAAAAATACACACCTCTTGAGCTAAATTATAGCGTTCGAGTCTTTTCGAGTGTGTATTATTCGAATGTACACTCGAAACTTCTCTAAGTAGAAAAATCTTGTTTATGAGGCCTATACTTCAAAATTTGGCTAAAATATTAAGATCATGTGGGTCTATAGACCAACATGTCCTGATCATTAGCATGTTTCCAATAAAAATAGACACCTGTTGAGCTAAATTATAGCGTTCGAGTCTTTTCGAGTGTGTATTATTCGAATGTACACTCGAAACTTCTATAAGTAGAAAAATCTTGTTTATGAGGCCTAGACTTTAAAATTTGGATAAAATATCAAGATCATGTGGGTCTATAGACCAACATGTCCTGATCATTAGCATGTTTCCAATAAAAATACACACCTGTTGAGCTAAATTATAGCGTTCGAGTCTTTTCGAGTGTGTATTATTCGAATGTACACTCGAAACTGCTCTAAGTAGAAAATCTTGTTTATGAGGCCTAGACTTCTAAATTTGGATAAAATATCAAGATCATGTGGGTCTATAGACAAACATGTCCTGATCATTAGCATGTTTCCAATAAAAATAGACACCTGTTGAGCTAAATTATAGCGTTCGAGTCTTTTCGAGTGTGTATTATTCGAATGTACACTCGAAACTTCTCTAAGTAGAAAAATCTTAGTTATGAGGCCTCGACTTCAAAATTTGGATAAAATATTAAGATCATGTGGGTCTATAGACCAACATGTCCTGATCATTAGCATGTTTCCGATAAAAATAGACACATGTTGAGCTAAATTATAGCGTTCGAGTCTTTTCGAGTGTGTATTATTCGAATGTACACTCGAAACTGCTCTAAGTAGAAAATCTTGTTTAAGAGGCCTAGACTTCAAAATTTGAATAAAATATCAAGATCATGTGGGTCTATAGACCAACATGTCCTGATCATTAGCATGTTTCCAATAAAAATAGACACCTGTTGAGCTAAATTATAGCGTTCGAGTCTTTTCGAGTGTGTATTATTCGAATGTACACTCGAAACTGCTCTAAGTAGAAAATCTTGTTTATGAGGCCTAGACTTCAAAATTTGGATAAAATATCAAGATCATGTGGGTCTATAGACCAACATGTCCTGATCATTAGCATGTTTCCAATAAAAATACACACCTCTTGAGCTAAATTATAGCGTTCGAGTCTTTTTGAGTGTGTATTATTCGAATGTACACTCGAAACTGCTCTAAGTAGAAAATCTTGTTTATGAGGCCTAGACTTCGAAATTTGGATAAAATATCAAGATCATGTGGGTCTATAGACCAACATGTCATGATCATTAGCATGTTTCCAATTAAAATAGACACATGTTGAGCTAAATTATAGCGTTCGAGTCTTTTCAAGTGTGTATTATTCGAATGTACACTCGAAACTGCTCTAAGTATAAAATCTTGTTTATGAGGCCTAGACTTCAAAATTTGGATAAAATATCAAGATCATGTGGGTCTATAGACCAACATGTCCTGATCATTAGCATGTTTCCAATAAAAATAGACACCTGTTGAGCTAAATTATAGCGTTCGAGTCTTTTCGAGTGTGTATTATTCGAATGTACACTCGAAACTGCTCTAAGTAGAAAATCTTGTTTATGAGGCCTAGAATTCAAAATTTGGATAAATATCAAGATCATGTGGATCTATAGACCAACATGTCCTGATCATTAGCATGTTTCCAATAAAAATAGACACCTGTTGAGCTAAATTATAGCGTTCGAGTCTTTTCGAGTGTGTATTATTCGAATGTACACTCGAAACTGCTCTAAGTAGAAAATCTTATTTATGAGCCCTAGACTTCAAAATTTGGCTAAATTATCAAGATCATGTGGGTCTGTAGACCAACATGTCCTGATCATTAGCATGTTTCCAATAAAAATAGACACCTCTTGAGCTAAATTATAGCGTTCGAGTCTTTTCGTGTGTGTATTTTTCGAATGTACCCTCGAAACTTCTCTAAGTAGAAAATCTTATTTATGAGGCCTAGACTTCAAAATTTGGCTAAATTATCAAGATCATGTGGGTCTATAGACCAACATGTCCTGATCATTAGCATGTTTCCAATAAAAATAGACACCTGTTGAGCTAAATTATAGCGTTCGAGTCTTTTCGAGTGTGTATTATTCGAATGTACACTCGAAACTGCTCTAAGTAGAAAATCTTGTTTATGAGGCCTAGACTTCAAAATTTGGATAAAATATCAAGATCATGTGGGTCTATAGACCAACATGTCCTGATCATTAGCATGTTTCCAATAAAAATAGACACCTCTTGAGCTAAATTATAGCGTTCGAGTCTTTTCGAGTGTGTATTATTCGAATGTACACTCGAAACTGCTCTAAGTAGAAAATCTTGTCTATGAGGCCTAGACTTCAAAATTTGGCTAAAATATTAAGATAATGTCGGTCTATAGACCAACATGTCCTGATCATTAGCATGTTTCCAATAAAAATAGACACCTGTTGAGCTAAATTATAGCGTTCGAGTCTTTTCGAGTGTGTATTATTCGAATGTACACTCGAAACTTCTCTAAGTAGAAAAATCTTGTTTATGAGGCCTATACTTCAAAATTTGGCTAAAATATTAAGATCATGTGGGTCTATAGACCAACATGTCCTGATCATTAGCATGTTTCCGATAAAAATAGACACCTGTTGAGCTGAATTATAGCGTTCGAGTCTTTTCGAGTGTGTATTATTCGAATGTACACTCGAAACTGCTCTAAGTAGAAAATTTTATTTATGAGGCCTAGACTTCAAAATTTGGCTAAATTATCAAGATCATGTGGGTCTATATACCAACATGTCCTGATCATTAGCATGTTTCCAATAAAAATAGACACCTATTGAGCTAAATTATAGCGTTCGAGTCTTTTCGAGTGTGTATTATTCGAATGTACACTCGAAACTGCTCTAAGTAGAAATTTTTTTTATGAGGCCTAGACTTCAAAATTTGGATAAAATATCAAGATCATGTGGGTCTATACACCAACATGTCCTGATCATTAGCATTTTTCCAATAAAAATAGACACATGTTGAGCTAAATTATAGCGTTCGAGTCTTTTCGAGTGTGTATTATTCGAATGTACACTCGAAACTGCTCTAAGTAGAAAATCTTGTTTAAGAGGCCTAGACTTCAAAATTTGAATAAAATATCAAGATCATGTGGGTCTATAGACCAACATGTCCTGATCATTAGCATGTTTCCAATAAAAATAGACACCTGTTGAGCTAAATTATAGCATTCGAGTCTTTTCGAGTGTGTATTATTCGAATGTACACTCGAAACTTCTCTAAGTACAAAAATCTTAGTTATGAGGCCTCGACTTCAAAATTTGGATAAAATATTAAGATCATGTGGGTCTATAGACCAACATGTCCTGATCGTTAGCATGTTTCCGATAAAAATAGACACCTGTTGAGCTGAATTATAGCGTTCGAGTCTTTTCGATTGTGTATTATTCGAATGTACACTCGAAACTGCTCTAAGTAGAAAATTCGTGTTTATGAGGCCTAGGCTTCAAAACTTGGCTAAAATATCAAGATTATGTTGGTCTATAGACCAACATGTCCTGATCATTAGCATGTTTCAATAAAAATAGACACCTCTTGAGCTAAATTATAGCGTTCGAATCTTTTCGTGTGTGTATTTTTCGAATGTACGCTCGAAACTTCTCTAAGTAGAAAATCTTATTTATGAGGCCTAGACTTCAAAATTTGGCTAAAATATCAAGATCATGTGGGTCTATATACCAACATGTCCTGATCATTAGCATGTTTCCAATAAAAATAGACACCTATTGAGCTAAATTATAGCGTTCGAGTCTTTTCGAGTGTGTATTATTCGAATGTACACTCGAAACTGCTCTAAGTAGAAATTTTTTTTTATGAGGCCTAGACTTCAAAATTTGGATAAAATATCAAGATCATGTGGGTCTATAGACCAACATGTCCTGATCATTAGCATGTTTCCAATAAAAATAGACACATGTTGAGCTAAATTATAGCGTTCGAGTCTTTTCGAGTGTGTATTATTCGAATGTACACTCGAAACTTCTCTAAGTAGAAAAATCTTAGTTATGAGGCCTCGACTTCAAAATTTGAATAAAATATTAAGATCATGTGGGTATATAGACCAACATGTCCTGATCATTAGCATGTTTCCGATAAAAATAGACACCTGTTGAGCTAAATTATAGCGTTCGAGTCTTTTCGAGTGTGTATTATTCGAATGTACACTCGAAACTTCTCTAAGTAGAAAAATCTTGTTTATGAGGCCTAGACTTCAAAATTTGGCTAAAATAACAAGATCATGTGGGTCTATAGACCCACATGTCCTGATCATTATCATGTTTCCAATAAAAATAGACACCTGTTGACCTAAATTATAGCGTTCGAGTCTTTTCGAGTGTGTATTATTCGAATGTACACTCGAAACTGTTCTAAGTAGAAAATCTTGTTTAAGAGGCCTAGACTTCAAAATTTGGATAAAATATCAAGATCATGTGGGTCTATAGACCAACATGTCCTGATCATTAGCATGTTTCCAATAAAAATAGACACCTGTTGAGCTAAATTATAGCGTTCGAGTCTTTTCGAGTGTGTATTATTCGAATGTACACTCGAAACTGCTCTAAGTAGAAAATCTTGTTTATGAGGCCTAGACTTCAAAATTTGGATAAAATATCAAGATCATGTGGGTCCATAGACCAACATGTCCTGATCTTTAGAATGTTTCCAATAAAAATAGAGACCTGATGAGCTATATTATAGCGTTCGAGTCTTTTCGAGTGTGTATTATTCGAATGTACACTCGAAACTTCTCTAAGTAGAAAAATCTTATTTATGAGGCCTAGACTTCAAAATTTGGCTAAAATATTAAGATCATGTGGGTCTATAGACCAACATGTCATGATCATTAGCATGTTTCCGATAAAAATAGACACCTGTTGAGCTGAATAATAGCGTTCGAGTCTTTTCGATTGTGTATTATTCGAATGTACTCTCGAAACTGCTCTAAGTAGAAAATTCGTGTTTATGAGGCCTAGGCTTCAAAACTTGGCTAAAATATCAAGATTATGTTGGTCTATAGACCAACATGTCCTGATCATTAGCATGTTTCCAATAAAAATATACACCTCTTGAGCTAAATTATAGCGTTCGAGTCTTTTCGTGTGTGTATTTTTCGAATGTACACTCGAAACTTTTCTAAGTAGAAAATCTTATTTATAAGGCCTAGACTTCAAAATTTGGCTAAATTATCAAGATCATGTGGGTCTATAGACCAACATGTCCTGATCATTAGCATGTTTCCAATAAAAATAGACACCTGTTGAGCTAAATTATAGCGTTCGAGTCTTTTCGAGTGTGTATTATTCGAATGTACACTCGAAACTGCTCTAAGTAGAAAATCTTGTTTATGAGGCCTAGACTTCAAAATTTGGATAAAATATCAAGATCATGTGGGTCTATAGACCAACATGTCCTGATCATTAGCATGTTTCCAATAAAAATAGACACCTGTTGAGCTTAATTATAGCGTTCGAGTCTTTTCGAGTGTGTATTATTCGAATGTACACTCGAAACTTCTCTAAGTAGAAAAATCTTATTTATGAGGCCTAGACTTCAAAATTTGGCTAAAATATTAAGATCATGTGGGTCTATAGACCAACATGTCCTGATCATTAGCATGTTTCCGATAAAAATAGACACCTGTTGAGCTGAATTATAGCGTTCGAGTCTTTTCGATTGTGTATTATTCAAATGTACACTCGAAACTGCTCTAAGTAGAAAATTCGTGTTTATGAGGCCTAGGCTTCAAAACTTGGCTAAAATATCAAGATTATGTTGGTCTATAGACCAACATGTCCTGATCATTAGCATGTTTCAATAAAAATAGACACCTCTTGAGCTAAATTATAGCGTTCGAATCTTTTCGTGTGTGTATTTTTCGAATGTACACTCGAAACTTCTCTAAGTAGAAAATCTTATTTATGAGGCCTAGACTTCAAAATTTGGCTAAATTATCAAGATCATGTGGGTCTATATACCAACATGTCCTGATCATTAGCATGTTTCCAATAAAAATAGACACCTATTGAGCTAAATTATAGCGTTCGAGTCTTTTCGAGTGTGTATTATTCGAATGTACACTCGAAACTGCTCTAAGTAGAAAATTCGTGTTTATGAGGCCTAGGCTTCAAAACTTGGCTAAAATATCAAGATTATTTTGGTCTATAGACCAACATGTCCTGATCGTTAGCATGTTTTCAATCAAAATAGACATCTCTTGAGCTAAATTAGCGTTCGAGTCTTTTCGAGTGTGTATTTTTCGAATGTACACTCGAAACTGCTCTAAGTAAGCAAATCTTGTTTATGAGGCCTAGACTTCAAAATTTAGCTAAAATATCAAGGTCATCTGGGTCTATAGACCAACATGTCCTGATCATTAGCATGTTTCCAATAAAAATAGACACCTGTTGAGCTAAATTATAGCGTTCGAGTCTTTTCGAGTGTGTATTATTCGAATGTACACTCGAAACTGCTCTAAGTAGAAAATCTTGTTTATGAGGCCTAGACTTCAAAATTTGGATAAAATATCAAGACCATGTGGGTCTATAGACCAACATGTCCTGATCATTAGCATGTTTCCAATAAAAATAGACACCTGTTGAGCTAAATTATAGCGTTCGAGTCTTTTCGAGTGTGTATTATTCGAATGTACACTCGAAACTGCTCTAAGTAGAAAATTCGTGTTTATGAGGCCTAGGCTTCAAAATTGGGCTAAAATAACAAGATCATGTGGGTCTATAGACCAACATGTCCTGATCATTAGCATGTTTCCAATAAAAATAGACACCTGTTGAGCTAAATTATAGCGTTCGAGTCTTTTCGAGTGTGTATTATTCGAATGTATACTCGAAACTGCTCTAAGTAGAAATTTTTTTTTATGAGGCATAAACTTCAAAATTTGGATAAAATATCAAGATCATGTGGGTCTATAGACCAACATGTCCTGATCATTAGCATGTTTCCAATAAAAATAGACACATGTTGAGCTAAATTATAGCGTTCGAGTCTTTTCGAGTGTGTATTATTCGAATGTACACTCGAAACTGTTCTAAGTAGAAAATCTTGTTTAAGAGGCCTAGACTTCAAAATTTGGATAAAATATCAAGATCATGTGGGTCTATAGACCAACATGTCCTGATCATTAGCATGTTTCCAATAAAAATAGACACCTGTTGAGCTAAATTATAGCGTTCGAGTCTTTTCGAGTGTGTATTATTCGAATGTATACTCGAAACTGCTCTAAGTAGAAAATTTTTTTTTATGAGGCATACACTTCAAAATTTGGATAAAATATCAAGATCATGTGGGTCTATAGACCAACATGTCCTGATCATTAGCATGTTTCCAATAAAAATAGACACATGTTGAGCTAAATTATAGCGTTCGAGTCTTTTCGAGTGTGTATTATTCGAATGTACACTCGAAACTGCTCTAAGTAGAAAATCTTGTTTAAGAGGCCTAGACTTCAAAATTTGAATAAAATATCAAGATCATGTGGGTCTATAGACCAACATGTCCTGATCATCAGCATGTTTCCAATAAAAATAGACACCTGTTGAGCTAAATTATAGCGTTCGAGTCTTTTCGAGTGTGTATTATTCGAATGTACACTCGAAACTGCTCTAAGTAGAAAATCTTGTTTAAGAGGCCTAGACTTCAAAATTTGAATAAAATATCAAGATCATGTGGGTCTATAGACCAACATGTCCTGATCATTAGCATGTTTCCAATAAAAATAGACACCTGTTGAGCTAAATTATAGCGTTCGAGTCTTTTCGAGTGTGTATTATTCGAATGTACACTCGAAACTTCTCTAAGTAGAAAAATCTTAGTTATGAGGCCTCGACTTCAAAATTTGGATAAAATATTAAGATCATGTGGGTCTATATACCAACATGTCCTGATCATTAGCATGTTTCCGATAAAAATAGACAGCTGTTGAGCTGAATTATAGCGTTCGAGTCTTTTCGATTGTGTATTATTCGAATGTACACTCGAAACTGCTCTAAGTAGAAAATTCGTGTTTATGAGGCCTAGGCTTCAAAACTTGGCTAAAATATCAAGATTATGTTGGTCTATAGACCAACATGTCCTGATCATTAGCATGTTTCCAATAAAAATAGACACCTCTTGAGCTAAATTATAGCGTTCGAGACTTTTCGTGTGTGTATTTTTCGAATGTACACTCGAAACTGCTCTAAGTAGAAAATTCGTGTTCATGAGGCCTAAACTTCAAAACTTGGCTAAAATATCAAGATTATGTTGGTCTATAGACCAACATGTCCTGAATATTAGCATGTTTCCAATAAAAATAGACACCTCTTGAGCTAAATTATAGCGTTCGAGTCTTTTCGAGTGTGTATTTTTCGAATGTACACTCGAAACTTCTCTAAGTAGAAAATATTATTTATGAGCCCTATACTTCAAAATTTGGCTAAAATAACAAGATCATGTGGGTCTATATACCGACATGTCCTGATCATTAGCATGTTTCCAATAAAAATAGACACCTGTTGAGCTAAATTATAGCGTTCGAGTCTTTTCGAGTGTGTATTATTCGAATGTACACTCGAAACTGCTCTAAGTAGAAAATCTTGTTTATGAGGCCTAGACTTCAAAATTTGGATAAAATATCAAGATCATGTGGGTCTATAGACCATGTCCTGATCATTAGCATGTTTCCAATAAAAATAGACACCTGTTGAGCTAAATTATAGCGTTCGAGTCTTTTCGAGTGTGTATTATTCGAATGTACACTCGAAACTTCTCTAAGTAGAAAAATCTTGTTTATGAGGCCTAGACTTCAAAATTTGGCTAAAATAACAAGATCATGTGGGTCTATAGACCCACATGTCCTGATCATTAGCATGTTTCCAATAAAAATAGACACTTGTGGAGCTAAATTATAGCGTTCGAGTCTTTTCGAGTGTGTATTATTCGAATGTACACTCGAAACTGCTCTAAGTAGAAAATCTTGTTTATGAGGCCTAGACTTCAAAATTTGGATAAAATATCAAGATCATGTGGGTCTATAGACCAACATGTCCTGATCATTAGCATGTTTCCAATAAAAATAGACACCTGTTGAGCTAAATTATAGCGTTCGAGTCTTTTCGAGTGTGTATTATTTGAATCTACACTCGAAACTTCTCTAAGTAGAAAAATCTTGTTTATGAGGCCTAGACTTAAAAATTTTTCTAAAATATTAAGATCATGTGGGTCTATAGACCAACATGTCCTGATCATTAGCATGTTTCCGATAAAAATAGACACCTGTTAAGCTGAATTATAGCGTTCGAGTCTTTTCGATTGTGTATTATTCGAATGTACACTCGAAACTGCTCTAAGTAGAAAATTCGTGTTTATGAGGCCTAGGCTATAAAATTTGGATAAAATATCAAGATCATGTGGGTGTACAGACCAACATGTCCGGATCATTAGCATGTTTCCAATAAAAATAGACACCTGTTGAGCTAAATTATAGCGTTCAAGTCTTTTCGAGTGTGTATTATTCGAATGTACACTCGAAACTGCTCTAAGTAGAAAATCTTGTTTAATAGGCCTAGACTTCAAAATTTGAATAAAATATCAAGATCATGTGGGTCTATAGACCAACATGTCCTGATCATTAGCATGTTTCCAATAAAAATAGACACCTGTTGAGCTAAATTATAGCGTTCGAGTCTTTTCGAGTGTGTATTATTCGAATGTACACTCGAAACTTCTCTAAGTAGAAAAATCTTAGTTATGAGGCCTCGACTTCAAAATTTGGATAAAATATTAAGATCATGTGGGTCTATAGACCAACATGTCCTGATCATTAGCATGTTTCCGATAAAAATAGACACCTGTTGAGCTAAATTATAGCGTTCGAGTCTTTTCGAGTGTGTATTATTCGAATGTACACTCGAAACTTCTCTAAGTAGAAAAATCTTGTTTATGAGGCCTAAACTTCAAAATTTGGCTAAAATAACAAGATCATGTGGGTCTATAGACCCACATGTCCTGATCATTAGCATGTTTCCAATAAAAATAGACACCTGTTGAGCTAAATTATAGCGTTCGAGTCTTTTCGAGTGTGTATTATTCGAATGTACACTCGAAACTGTTCTAAGTAGAAAATCTTGTTTAAGAGGCCTAGACTTCAAAATTTGGATAAAATATCAAGATCATGTGGGTCTATAGACCAACATGTCCTGATCATTAGCATGTTTCCGATAAAAATAGACACCTGTTGAGCTAAATTATAGCGTTCGAGTCTTTTCGAGTGTGTATTATTCGAATGTACACTCGAAACTTCTCTAAGTAGAAAAATCTTGTTTATGAGGCCTAGACTTCAAAATTTGGCTAAAATATTAAGATCATGTGGGTCTACAGACCAACATGTCCTGATCATTAGCATGTTTTCGATAAAAATAGACACCTGTTGAGCTGAATTATAGCGTTCGAGTCTTTTCGATTGTGTATTATTCGAATGTACACTCGAAACTGCTCTAAGTAGAAAAATCTTGTTTATGAGGCCTAGACTTCAAAATTTGGCTAAAATATTAAGATCATGTGGGTCTATAGACCAACATGTCATGATCATTAGCATGTTTCCAATTAAAATAGACACCTGTTGAGCTAAATTATAGCGTTCGAGTCTTTTCGAGTTTGTATTATTCGAATGTACACTCGAAACTTCTCTAAGTAGAAAAATCTTGTTTATGAGGCCTAGACTTCAAAATTTGGCTAAAATATTAAGATCATGTGGGTCTATAGACCAACATGTCCTGATCATTAGCATGTTTCCGATAAAAATAGACACCTGTTGAGCTAAATTATAGCGTTCGAGTCTTTTCGAGTGTGTATTATTCGAATGTAAACTCGAAACTTCTCTAAGTAGAAAAATCTTGTTTATGAGGCCTAGACTTCAAAATTTGGCTAAAATATTAAGATCATGTGGGTCTATAGACCAACATGTCCTGATCATTAGCATGTTTCCAATAAAAATAGACACCTTTTGAGCTAAATTATAGCGTTCGAGTCTTTTCGAGTGTGTATTATTCGAATGTACACTCGAAACTTCTCTAAGTAGAAAATTCGTGTTTATGAGGCCTAGGCTTCAAAATTTGGCTAAAATAACAAGATCATGTGGGTCTATAGACCAACATATTCTGATCATTAGCATGTTTCCAATAAAAATAGACACCTGTTGAGCTAAATTATAGCGTTCGAGTCTTTTCGATTGTGTATTATTCGAATGTACACTCGAAACTGCAGTAAGTAGAAAATTCGTGTTTATGAGGCCTAGCCTTCAAATCTTGGCTAACATATCAAGATCATGTGGGTCTATAGACCAACATGTCCTGATCATTAGCATGTTTTCAATCAAAATAGACACCTCTTGAATTAAATTATAGCGTTCGAGTCTTTTCGAGTGTGTATTATTCGAATGTACACTCGAAACTTCTCTAAGTAGAAAATCTTGTTTATGAGGCCTAGACTTCAAAATTTGGATAAAATATCAAGATCATGTGGGTCTATAGACCAACATGTCCTGATCATTAGCATGTTTCCAATAAAAATAGACACCTGTTGAGCTAAATTATAGCGTTCGAGTCTTTTCGAGTGTGTATTATTCGAATGTACACTCGAAATTTCTCTAAGTAGAAAATTCGTGTTTATGAGGCCTAGGCTTCAAAATTTGGCTAAAATAACAAGATCATGTGGTTCTATAGACCAACATGTCCTGATCATTAGCATGTTTCCAATAAAAATAGACACCTGTTGAGCTAAATTATAGCGTTCGAGTCTTTTCGAGTGTGTATTATTCGAATGTACACTCGAAACTGCAGTAAGTAGAAAATTCGTGTTTATGAGGCCTAGCCTTCAAATCTTGGCTAACATATCAAGATCATGTGGGTCTATAGACCAACATGTCCTGATCATTAGCATGTTTCCAATAAAAATAGACACCTGTTGATCTAAATTATAGCGTTCGAGTCTTTTCGAGTGTGTATTATTCGAATGTACACTCGAAACTGCTCTAAGTAGAAAATCTTGTTTATGAGGCTTAGACTTCAAAATTTGGATAAAATATCAAGATCATGTGGGTCTATAGACCAACATGTCCTGATCATTAGCATGTTTCCAATAAAAATAGACACCTGTTGAGCTAAATTATAGCGTTCGAGTCTTTTCGAGTGTGTATTATTCGAATGTACACTCGAAACTTCACTAAGTAGAAAAATCTTGTTTATGAGGCCTAGACTTCAAAATTTGGCTAAAATATTAAGATCATGTGGGTCTATAGACCAACATGTCATGATCATTAGCATGTTCCCGATAAAAATAGACACCTGTTGAGCTAAATTATAGCATTCGAGTCTTTTCGAGTGTGTATCTTTCGAATGTACACTCGAAACTTGTCTAAGTAGAAAATATTGTTTATGAGGCCTAGACTTCAAAACTTGGCTAAAATATCAACATCATGTGGGTCTATAGACCAACATGTCCTGATAATTAGCATGTTTTCAATCAAAATAGACACCTCTTGAGCTAAATTAGCGTTCGAGTCTTTTCGAGTGTGTATTTTTCGAATGTACACTCGAAACTGCTCTAAGTAGAAAATTCGTGTTCATGAGGCCTAAGCTTCAAAACTTGGCTAAAATATCAAGATTATGTTGGTCTATAGACCAACATGTCCTGAATATTAGCATATTTCCAATAAAAATAGACACCTCTTGAATTAAATTATAGAGTTCGAGTCTTTTCGAGTGTGTATTTTTCGAATGCACATTCGAAACTTCTCTAAGTAGAAAATTCGTGTTTATGAGGCCTAGGCTTCAAAACTTGGCTAAAATATCAAGATTATGTTGGTCTATAGACCAACATGTCCTGATCATTAACATGTTTCAAATAAAAATAGACACCTCTTGAGCTAAATTATAGCGTTCGAGTCTTTTCGTGTGTGTATTTTCGAATGTACACTCGAAACTTCTCTAAGTAGAAAATCTTATTTATGAGGCCTAGACTTCAAAATTTGGCTAAATTATCAAGATCATGTGGGTCTATAAACCAACATGTCCTGATCATTAGCATGTTTCCGATAAAAATAGACACCTGTTGAGCTAAATTATAGCATTCGAGTCTTTTCGAGTGTGTATTATTCGAATGTACACTCGAAACTGCTCTAAGTAGAAAATCTTGTTTATGAGGCCTAGACTTCAAAATTTGGATAAAATATCAAGATCATGTGGGTCTATAGACCAACATGTCCTGATCATTAGCATGTTTCTAATAAAAATAGACACCTGTTGAGCTAAATTATAGCGTTCGAGTCTTTTCGAGTGTGTATTATTCGAATGTACACTCGAAACTGCTCTAAGTAGAAAATCTTGTCTATGAGGCCTAGACTTCAAAATTTGGATAAAATATCAAGATCATGTGGGTCTATAGACCAACATGTCCTGATCATTAGCATGTTTCCAATAAAAATAGACACCTGTTGAGCTAAATTATAGCGTTCGAGTCTTTTCGAATGTGTATTATTTGAATGTACACTCGAAACTGCTCTAAGTAGAAAAATCTTGTTTATGAGGCCTAGACTTCAAAATTTGGCTAAAATATTAAGATCATGTGGGTCTATAGACCAACATGTCCTGATCATGCCTGTTGAGCTAAATTATAGCGTTCGAGTCTTTTCGAGTGTGTATTATTCGAATGTACACTCGAAACTGCTCTAAGTAGAAAATCTTGTTTATGAGGCTTAGACTTCAAAATTTGGATAAAATATCAAGATCATGTGGGTCTATAGACCAACATGTCCTGATCATTAGCATGTTTCCAATAAAAATAGACACCTGTTGAGCTAAATTATAGCGTTCGAGTCTTTTCGAGTGTGTATTATTCGAATGTACACTCGAAACTTCTCTAAGTAGAAAAGTTTTGTTTATGAGGCCTAGACTTCAAAATTTGGCTAAAATATCAAGATCATGTGGGTCTATAGACCAACATGTCCTGATCATTAGCATGTTTCCAATAAAAATAGACACCTGTTGAGCTAAATTATAGCGTTCGAGTCTTTTCGAGTGTGTACTTTTCGAATGTACACTTGAAACTGCTCTAAGTAGACAAATCTTGTTTATGAGGCCTAGATTTCAAAATTTTGCTAAAATATCAAGATCATCTGGGTCTATAGACCAACATGTCCTGATCATTAGCATGTTTCCAATCAAAATAGAAACCTGTTGATCTAAATTATAGCATTCGAGTCTGTTCGAGTGTGTATTATTCGAATGTACGCTCGAAACTGCTCTAAGTAGAAAATTCGTGTTTATGAGGCCTAGGCTTCAAAACTTGGATAAAATATCAAGATCATGTGGGTCTATAGACCAACATGTCCTGATAATTAGCATGTTTTCAATCAAAATAGACACCTCTTGAGCTAAATTATAGCGTTCGAGTCTTTTCGATTGTGTATTTTTCGAATGTACACTCGAAACTGCTCTAAGTAGAAAAATCTTGTTTATTTGGCCTAGACTTCAAAATTTGGCTAAAATATCAAGATCATGTGGGCCTATAGACCAACATGTCCTGATAATTAGCATGTTTTCAATCAAAATAGACACCTCTTGAGCTAAATTATAGCGTTCGAGTCTTTTCGAGTGTGTATTTTTCGAATGTACACTCGAAACTGCTCTAAGTAGAAAAATCTTGTTTATGTGGCCTAGACTTCAAAATTTGGCTAAAATATCAAGATCTTGTGGGTCTATAGACCAACATGTCCTGATCATTAGCATGTTATCAAAATAGACACCTCTTGAGCTAAATTATAGCGTTCGAGTCTTTTCGAGTGTGTATTTTTTGAATGTACACTTGAAACTGCTCTAAGTAGAAAAATCTTGTTTATGTGGCCTAGACTTCAAAATTTGGCTAAAATATCAAGATCATGTGGGTCTATAGACCAACATGTCCTGATCAATAGCATGTTTTCAATCAAAATAGACACCTCTTGAGCTAAATTATAGCGTTCGAGTCTTTTCGAGTGTGTATTTTTCGAATGTACACTCGAAACTGCTCTAAGTAGACAAATCTTGTTAATGAGGCCTAGATTTCAAAATTTTGCTAAAATATCAAGATCATCTGGATCTATAGACCAACATATCCTGATCATTAGCATGTTTCCAATAAAAATAGACACCTCTTGATCTAAATTATATCGTTCGAGTCTTTTCGAGTGTGTATTATTCGAATGTACACTCGAAACTGCTCTAAGTAGAAAATACGTGTGTATGAGGCCTAGGCTTCAAAACTTGGATAAAATATCAAGATCATGTGGGTCTATAGACCAACATGTCCTGATCATTAGCATGTTTCCAATAAAAATAGACACCTGTTGAGCTAAATTATAGCGTTCGAGTCTTTTCGAGTGTGTATTATTCGAATGTACACTCGAAACTGCTCTAAGTAGAAAATGTTGTTTATGAGGCCTAGACTTCAAAATTTTGCTAAAATATTAAGATCATGTGGGTCTATAAACCAACATGTCCTGATCATTAGCATGTTTCCGATAAAAATTGACACCTGTTGAGCTAAATTATAGCATTCGAGTCTTTTCGAGTGTGTGTTTTTCGAATGTACACTCGAAACTTCTCTAAGTAGAAAATATTATTTATGAGGCCTAGACTTCAAAACTTGGCTAAAATATCAACATCATGTGGGTCTATAGACCAACATGTCCTGATAATTAGCATGTTTTCAATAAAAATTGACACCTGTTGAGCTAAATTAGCGTTCGAGTCTTTTCGAGTGTGTAGTTTTTGAATGTACACTCGAAACTGCTCTAAGTAAGCAAATCTTGTTTATGAGGCCTAGACTTCAAAATTTAGCTAAAATATCAAGGTCATCTGGGTCTATAGACCAACATGTCCTGATCATTAGCATCTTTCCAATAAAAATAGACACTTGTTGAGCTAAATTATAGCGTTCGAGTCTTTTCGAGTGTGTATTATTCGAATGTACACTCGAAACTGCGGTAAGTCAAAAATTCGTGTTTATGAGGCCTAGCCTTCAAAACTTGGCTAACATATCAAGATCATGTGGGTCTATAGACCAACATGTCCTGATCATTGGCATGTTTTCAATCAAAAATGACACCTCTTGAATTAAATTATAGCGTTCGAGTCTTTTCGAGTGTGTATTTTTCGAATGTACATTCGAAACTGCTCTAAGTAGACAAATCTTGTTTATGAGGCCTAGACTTCAAAATTTGGCTAAAATATTAAGATCATGTGGGTCTATAGACCAACATGTCCTGATCATTAGCATGTTTCCGATAAAAATAGACTTGTTTAGCTAAATTATAGTGTTCGAGTCTTTTTGAGTGTGTATTATTCGAATGTACACTCGAAACTGCTCTAAGTAGAAAATCTTGTTTATGAGGCCTAGACTTCAAAATTTGGATAAAATATCAAGATCATGTGGGTCTATAGACAAACATGTCCTGATCATTAGCATGTTTCCAATAAAAATAGACACCTGTTGAGCTAAATTATAGCGTTCGAGTTTTTTTTTGAGTGTGTATTATTCGAATGTACACTCGAAACTGCTCTAAGTAGAAAATCTTGTTTATGAGGCATAGACTTCAAAATTTGGATAAAATATCAAGATCATGTGGGTCTATAGACCAACATGTCCTGATCATTAGCATGTTTCCAATAAAAATAGACACCTGTTGAGCTAAATTATAGCGTTCGAGTCTTTTTGAGTGTGTATTATTCGAATGTACACTCGAAACTGCTCTAAGTAGAAAATCTTGTTTATGATGCCTAGACTTCAAAATTTGGATAAAATATCAAGATCATGTGGGTCTATAGACCAACATGTCCTGATCATTAGCATGTTTCCAATAAAAATAGACACCTGTTGAGCTAAATTATAGCGTTCGAGTCTTTTTGAGTGTGTATTATTCGAATGTTCACTCGAAACTGCTCTAAGTAGAAAATCTTGTTTATGAGGCCTAGACTTCAAAATTTGGATAAAATATCAAGATCATGTGGGTCTATAGACCAACATGTCCTGATCATTAGCATGTTTCCAATAAAAATAGACACCTGTTGAGCTAAATTATAGCGTTCGAGTCTTTTTGAGTGTGTATTATTCGAATGTACACTCGAAACTGCTCTAAGTAGAAAATCTTGTTTATGATGCCTAGACTTCAAAATTTGGATAAAATATCAAGATCATGTGGGTCTATAGACCAACATGTCCTGATCATTAGCATGTTTCCAATAAAAATAGACACCTGTTGAGCTAAAATATAGCGTTCGAGTCTTTTCGAGTGTGTATTATTCGAATGTACACTCGAAACTTCTCTAAGTAGAAAAATCTTAGTTATGAGGCCTCGACTTCAAAATTTGGATAAAATATTAAGATCATGTGGGTCTATAGACCAACATGTCCTGATCATTAGCATGTTTCCGATAAAAATAGACACCTGTTGAGCTGAATTATAGCGTTCGAGTCTTTTCGATTGTGTATTATTCGAATGTACACTCGAAACTGCTCTAAGTAGAAAATTCGTGTTTATGAGGCCTAGGCTTCAAAACTTGGCTAAAATATCAAGATTATGTTGGTCTATAGACCAACATGTCCTGATCATTAGCATGTTTCCAATAAAAATAGACACCTGTTGAGCTAAATTATAGCGTTCGAGTCTTTTCGAGTGTGTATTATTCGAATGTACACTCGAAACTGCTCTAAGTAGAGAATCTTGTTTATGAGGCCTAGACTTCAAAATTTGGATAAAATATCAAGATCATGTGGGTGTACAGACCAACATGTCCGGATCATTAGCATGTTTCCAATAAAAATAGACACCTGTTGAGCTAAATTATAGCGTTCGAGTCTTTTCGAGTGTGTATTATTCGAATGTACACTCGAAACTTCTCTAAGTAGAAAAATCTTGTTTATGAGGCCTAGACTTCAAAATTTGGCTAAAATAACAAGATCATGTGGGTCTATAGACCCACATGTCCTGATCATTAGCATGTTTCCAATAAAAATAGACACTTGTGGAGCTAAATTATAGCGTTCGAGTCTTTTCGAGTGTGTATTATTCGAATGTACACTCGAAACTGCTCTAAGTAGAAAATCTTGTTTATGAGGCCTAGACTTCAAAATTTGGATAAAATATCAAGATCATGTGGGTCTGTAGACCAACATGTCCTGATCATTAGCATGTTTCCAATAAAAATAGACACCTGTTGAGCTAAATTATAGCGTTCGAGTCTTTTCGAGTGTGTATTATTCGAATGTACACTCGAAACTTGTCTAAGTAGAAAATCTTATTTATGAGGCCTAGACTTAAAAATTTGGCTAAAATATTAAGATCATGTGGGTCTATAGACCAACATGTCCTGATCATTAGCATGTTTCCGATAAAAATAGACACCTGTTGAGCTAAATTATAGCGTTCGAGTCTTTTCGAGTGTGTATTATTCGAATGTACACTCGAAACTGCTCTAAGTAGAAAATCTTGTTTATGAGGCCTAGACTTCAAAATTTGGATAAAATATCAAGATCATGTGGGTGTACAGACCAACATGTCCGGATCATTAGCATGTTTCCAATAAAAATAGACACCTGTTGAGCTAAATTATAGTGTTCGAGTCTTTTCGAGTGTGTATTATTCGAATGTACACTCGAAACTTCTCTAAGTAGAAAAATCTTGTTTATGAGGCCTAGACTTCAAAATTTGGCTAAAATAACAAGATCATGTGGGTCTATAGACCCACATGTCCTGATCATTAGCATGTTTCCAATAAAAATAGACACCTGTTGAGCTAAATTATAGCGTTCGAGTCTTTCCGAGTGTGTATTATTCGAATGTACACTCGAAACTGTTCTAAGTAGAAAATCTTGTTTAAGAGGCCTAGACTTAAAAATTTGGATAAAATATCAAGATCATGTGGGTCTATAGACCAACATGTCCTGATCATTAGCATGTTTCCAATAAAAATAGACACCTGTTGAGCTAAATTATAGCGTTCGAGTCTTTTCGAGTGTGTATTATTCGAATGTATACTCGAAACTGCTCTAAGTAGAATTTTTTTTTTTATGAGGCATAAACTTCAAAATTTGGATAAAATATCAAGATCATGTGGGTCTATAGACCAACATGTCCTGATCATTAGCATGTTTCCAATAAAAATAGACACATGTTGAGCTAAATTATAGCGTTCGAGTCTTTTCGAGTGTGTATTATTCGAATGTACACTCGAACCTGCTCTAAGTAGAAAATCTTGTTTAAGAGGCCTAGACTTCAAAATTTGAATAAAATATCAAGATCATGTGGGTCTATAGACCAACATGTCCTGATCATTAGCATGTTTCCAATAAAAATAGACACCTGTTGAGCTAAATTATAGCGTTCGAGTCTTTTCGAGTGTGTATTATTCGAATGTACACTCGAAACTGCTCTAAGTAGAAAATCTTTTTTAAGAGGCCTAGACTTCAAAATTTGAATAAAATATCAAGATCATGTGGGTCTATAGACCAACATGTCCTGATCATTAGCATGTTTCCAATAAAAATAGACACATGTTGAGCTAAATTATAGCGTTCGAGTCTTTTCGAGTGTGTATTATTCGAATGTACACTCGAAACTTCTCTAAGTAGAAAAATCTTAGTTATGAGGCCTCGACTTCAAAATTTGGATAAAATATTAAGATCATGTGGGTCTATAGACAAACATGTCCTGATCATTAGCATGTTTCCGATAAAAATGGACACCTGTTGAGCTGAATTTTAGCGTTCGAGTCTTTTCGATTGTGTATTATTCGAATGTACACTCGAAACTGCTCTAAGTAGAAAATTCGTGTTTATGAGGCCTAGGCTTCAAAACTTGGCTAAAATATCAAGATTATGTTGGTCTATAGACCAACATGTCCTGATCATTAGCATGTTTCCAATAAAAATAGACACCTCTTGAGCTAAATTATAGCGTTCGAGTCTTTTCGAGTGTGTATTTTTCGATTGTACACTCGAAACTTCTCTAAGTAGAAAATCTTGTTTAATAGGCCTAGACTTCAAAATTTGAATAAAATATCAAGATCATGTGGGTCTATAGACCAACATGTCCTGATCATTAGCATGTTTCCGATAAAAATAGACACCTGTTGAGCTAAATTATAGCGTTCGAGTCTTTTCGAGTGTGTATTATTCGAATGTACACTCGAAACTTCTCTAAGTAGAAAAATCTTGTTTATGAGGCCTAGACTTCAAAATTTGGCTAAAATATTAAGATCATGTGGTTCTATAGACCAACATGTCCTGATCATTAGCATGTTTCCGATAAAAATAGACACTTGTTGAGCTGAATTATAGCATTCGAGTCTTTTCGATTGTGTATTATTCGAATGTACACTCGAAACTGCTCTAAGTAGAAAATTCGTGTTTATGAGGCCTAGGCTTCAAAACTTGGCTAAAATATCAAGATTATGTTGGTCTATAGACCAACATGTCCTGATCATTAGCATGTTTCCAATAAAAATAGACACCTCTTGAGCTAAATTATAGCGTTCGAGTCTTTTCGTGTGTGTATTTTTCGAATGTAGACTCGAAACTTCTCTAAGTAGAAAATCTTATTTTTGAGGCCTAGACTTCAAAATTTGGCTAAATTATCAAGATCATGTGGGTCTATAGACCAACATGTCCTGATCATTAGCATGTTTCCAATAAAAATAGACACATGTTGAGCTAAATTATAGCGTTCGAGTCTTTTCGAGTGTGTATTATTCGAATGTACACTCGAAACTTCTCTAAGTAGAAAAATCTTAGTTATGAGGCCTCGACTTCAAAATTTGGATAAAATATTAAGATCATGTGGGTCTATAGACCAACATGTCCTGATCATTAGCATGTTTCCGATAAAAATAGACAGCTGTTGAGCTGAATTATAGCGTTCGAGTCTTTTCGATTGTGTATTATTCGAATGTACACTCGAAACTGCTCTAAGTAGAAAATTCGTGTTTATGAGGCCTAGGCTTCAAAACTTGGCTAAAATATCAAGATTATGTTGGTCTATAGATCAACATGTCCTGATCATTAGCATGTTTCAATAAAAATAGACACCTCTTGAGCTAAATTATAGCGTTCGAGTCTTTTCGAGTGTGTATTTTTCGATTGTACACTCGAAACTTCTCTAAGTAGAAAATCTTGTTTAATAGGCCTAGACTTCAAAATTTGAATAAAATATCAAGATCATGTGGGTCTATAGACCAACATGTCCTGATCATTAGCATGTTTCCAATAAAAATAGACACCTGTTGAGCTAAATTATAGCGTTCGAGTCTTTTCGAGTGTGTATTATTCGAACGTACACTCGAAACTGCTCTAAGTAGAAAAATCTTATTTATGAGGCCTAGACTTCAAAATTTGGCTAAAATATCAAGGTCATCTGGGTCTATAGACCAACATGTCCTGATCATTAGCATCTTTCCAATAAAAATAGACACTTGTTGAGCTAAATTATAGCGTTCGAGTCTTTTCGAGTGTGTATTATTCGAATGTACACTCGAAACTGCGGTAAGTAGAAAATTCTTGTTTATGAGGCCTAGCCTTCAAATCTTGGCTAACATATCAAGATCATGTGGGTCTATAGACCAACATGTCCTGATCATTAGCATGTTTTCAATCAAAATAGACACCGCTTGAATTAAATTATAGCGTTCGAGTCTTTTCGAGTGTGTATTATTCGAATGTACACTCGAAACTTCTCTAAGTAGAAAATTCGTGTTTATGAGGCCTAGACTTCAAAATTTGGATAAAATATCAAGATCATGTGGGTCTATAGACCAACATGTCCTGATCATTAGCATGTTTCCAATAAAAATAGACACCTGTTGAGCTAAATTATAGCGTTCGAGTCTTTTCGAGTGTGTATTATTCGAATGTACACTCGAAACTTCTCTAAGTAGAAAATTCGTGTTTATGAGGCCTAGGCTTCAAAATTTGGCTAAATTAACAAGATCATGTGGGTCTATAGACCAACATGTCCTGATCATTAGCATGTTTCCAATAAAAATAGACACCTGTTGAGCTAAATTATAGCGTTCGAGTCTTTTCGAGTGTGTATTATTCGAATGTACACTCGAAACTTCTCTAAGTAGAAAATCTTGTTTAGGGGCCTAGACTTCAAAATTTGGATAAAATATCAAGATCATGTGGGTCTATAGACCAACATGTCCTGATCATTAGCATGTTTCCAATAAAAATAGACACCTGTTGAGCTAAATTATAGCGTTCGAGTCTTTTCGAGTGTGTATTATTCGAATGTACACTCGAAACTTCTCTAAGTAGAAAATCTTATTTATTATGCCTAGACTTCAAAATTTGGATAAAATATCAAGATCATGTGGGTCTATAGACCAACATGTCATGATCATTAGTATGTTTCCAATTAAAATAGACACCTGTTGAACTAAATTATAGCGTTCGAGTCTTTTCGAGTGTGTATTATTCGAATGTACACTCGAAACTGCTCTAAGTAGAAAATCTTGTTTATGAGGCCTAGACTTCAAAATTTGGATAAAATATCAAGATCATGTGGGTCTATAGACCGTCATGTCCTGATCATTAGCATGTTTCCAATAAAAATAGACACCTGTTGAGCTAAATTATAGCGTTCGAGTCTTTTCGAGTGTGTATTATTCGAATGTACACTCGAAACTGCTCTAAGTAGAAAATCTTGTTTATGAGGCCTAGACTTCTAAATTTGGATAAAATATCAAGATCATGTGGGTCTATAGACCAACATGTCATAATCATTAGCATGTTTGCAATTAAAATAGACACCTGTTGAGCTAAATTATAGCGTTCGAGTCTTTTCGAGTGTGTATTATTCGAATGTACATTCGAAACTGCTCTAAGTAGAAAATCTTGTTTATGAGGCCTAGACTTCAAAATTTGGATAAAATATCAAGATCATGTGGGTCTATAGACCAACATGTCCTGATCATTAGCATGTTTCCAATAAAAATACACACCTGTTGAGCTAAATTATAGCGTTCGAGTCTTTTCGAGTGTGTATTATTCGAATGTACACTCGAAACTGCTCTAAGTAGAAATTCTTGTTTATGAGGCCTAGACTTCAAAATTTGGATAAAATATCAAGATCATGTGGGTCTATAGACCAACATGTCCTGATCATTAGCATGTTTCCAATAAAAATAGACACCTGTTGAGCTAAATTATAGCGTTCGAGTCTTTTCGAGTGTGTATTATTCAAATGTACACTCGAAACTTCTCTAAGTAGAAAAATCTTGTTTATGAGGCCTAGACTTCAAAATTTGGATAAAATATCAAGATCATGTGGGTCTATAGACCAACATGTCCTGATCATTAGCATGTTTCCAATAAAAATAGACACCTGTTGAGCTAAATTATAGCGTTCGAGTCTTTTCGAGTGTGTATTATTCGAATGTACACTCAAAACTGCTCTAAGTATAAAATCTTGTTTATGAGGCTTAGACTTCAAAATTTGGATAAAATATCAAGATCATGTGGGTCTATAGACCAACATGTCCTGATCATTAGCATGTTTCCAATAAAAATAGACACCTGTTGAGCTAAATTATAGCGTTCGAGTCTTTTCGAGTGTGTATTATTTGAATGTACACTCAAAATTTCTCTAAGTAGAAAAATCTTGTTTATGAGGCCTAGACTTCAAAATTTGGCTAAAATATTAAGATCATGTGGGTCTATAGACCAACATGTCCTGATCATTAGCATGTTTCCGATAAAAATAGACACCTGTTGAGCTAAATTATAGCGTTCGAGTCTTTTCGAGTGTGTATTATTCGAATGTACATTCGAAACTGCTCTAAGTAGAAAATCTTTTTTATGAGGCCTAGACTTCAAAATTTGGATAAAATATCAAGATCATGTGGGTCTATAGACCAACATGTCCTGATCATTAGCATGTTTCCAATAAAAATAGACACCTGTTGAGCTAAATTATAGCGTTCGAGTCTTTTTGAGTGTGTATTATTCGAATGTACACTCGAAACTTCTCTAAGTATAAAAATCTTGTTTATGAGGCCTAGACTTCAAAATTTGGCTAAAATATTAAGATCATGTGGGTCTATAGACCAACATGTCCTGATCATTAGCATGTTTCCGATAAAAATAGACACCTGTTGAGCTGAATTATAGCGTTCGAGTCTTTTCGTGTGTGTATTATTCGAATGTACACACGAAACTGCTCTAAGTAGAAAATCTTGTTTATGAGGCCTAGACTTCAAAATTTGGCTAAAATATCAAGATCATGTGGGTCTATAGACCAACATGTCCTGATCATTAGCATGTTTCCGATAAAAATAGACACCTGTTGAGCTAAATTATAGCGTTCGAGTCTTTTCGAGTGTGTATTATTCGAATGTACACTCGAAACTTCTCTAAGTAGAAAAATCTTGTTTATGAGGCCTAGACTTCAAAATTTGGCTAAAATATTAAGATCATGTGGGTCTATAGACCAACATGTCCTGATCATTAGCATGTTTTCGATAAAAATAGACACCTGTTGAGCTAAATTATAGCATTCGAGTCTTTTCGAGTGTGTATTTTTCGAATGTACACTCGAAACTTCTCTAAGTAGAAAATATTGTTTATGAGGCCTAGACTTCAAAACTTGGCTAAAGTATCAACATCATGTGGGTCTATAGACCAACATGTCCTGATAATTAGCATGTTTTCAATCAAAATAGACACCTCTTGAGCTAAATTAGCGTTCGAGTCTTTTCGAGTGTGTATTTTTCGAATGTACACTCGAAACTGCTCTAAGTAAGCAAATCTTGTTTATGAGGCCTTGACTTCAAAATTTAGCTAAAATATCAAGGTCATCTGGGTCTATAGACCAACATGTCCTGATCATTAGCATCTTTCCAATAAAAATAGACACTTGTTGAGCTAAATTATAGCGCTCGAGTCTTTTCGATTGTGTATTATTCGAATGTACACTCGAAACTGCTCTAAGTAGAAAATCTTGTTTATGAGGCCTAGACTTCAAAATTTGGATAAAATATCAAGATCATGTGGGTCTATAGACCAACATGTCCTGATCATTAGCATGTTTCCAATAAAAATAGACACCTGTTGAGCTAAATTATAGCGTTCGAGTCTTTTCGAGTGTGTATTATTCGAATGTACACTCGAAACTTCTCTAAGTAAAAAAATCTTGTTTATGAGGCCTAGACTTCAAAATTTGGCTAAAATATTAAGATCATGTGGGTCTATAGACCAACATGTCCTGATCATTAGCATGTTTCCGATAAAAATAGACACCTGTTGAGCTAAATTATAGCATTCGAGTCTTTTCGAGTGTGTATTTTTCGAATGTACACTCGAAACTTCTCTAAGTAGAAAATATTGTTTATGAGGCCTAGACTTCAAAACTTGGCTAAAATATCAACATCATGTGGGTCTATAGACCAACATGTCCTGATAATTAGCATGTTTTCAATCAAAATAGACACCTCTTGAGCTAAATTAGCGTTCGAGTCTTTTCGAGTGTGTATTTTTCGAATGTACACTCGAAACTGCTCTAAGTAGAAAATTCGTGCTCATGAGGCCTAAGCTTCAAAACTTGGCTAAAATATCAAGATTATATTGGTCTATAGACCAACATGTCCTGAATATTAGCATATTTCCAATAAAAATAGACACCTCTTGAATTAAATTATAGCGTTCGAGTCTTTTCGAGTGTGTATTTTTCGAATGCACATTCGAAACTTCTCTAAGTAGAAAATTCGTGTTTATGAGGCCTAGGCTTCAAAACTTGGCTAAAATATCAAGATTATGTTGGTCTATAGACCAACATGTCCTGATCATTAACATGTTTCAAATAAAAATAGACACCTCTTGAGCTAAATTATAGCGTTCGAGTCTTTTCGTGTGTGTATTTTCGAATGTACACTCGAAACTTCTCTAAGTACAAAATCTTATTTATGAGGCCTAGACTTCAAAATTTGGCTAAATTATCAAGATCATGTGGGTCTATAGACCAACATGTCCTGATCATTAGCATGTTTCCGATAAAAATAGACACCTGTTGAGCTAAATTATAGCATTCGAGTCTTTCAGAGTGTGTATTATTCGAATGTACACTTGAAACTGCTCTAAGTAGAAAATCTTGTTTATGAGGCCTAGACTTCAAAATTTGGATAAAATATCAAGATCATGTGGGTCTATAGACCAACATGTCCTGATCATTAGCATGTTTCCAATAAAAATAGACACCTGTTGAGCTAAATTATAGCGTTCGAGTCTTTTCGAGTGTGTATTATTCGAATGTACACTCGAAACTGCTCTAAGTAGAAAATCTTGTCTATGAGGCCTAGACTTCAAAATTTGGATAAAATATCAAGATCATTTGGGTCTATAGACCAACATGTCCTGATCATTAGCATGTTTCCAATAAAAATAGACACCTGTTGAGCTAAATTATAGCGTTCGAGTCTTTTCGAGTGTGTATTATTCGAATGTACACTCGAAACTTCTCTAAGTAGAAAAATCTTGTTTATTAGGCCTAGACTTCAAAATTTGGATAAAATATCAAGATCATGTGGGTCTATAGACCAACATGTCCTGATCATTAGCATGTTTCCAATAAAAATAGACACCTGTTGAGCTAAATTATAGCGTTCGAGTCTTTTCGAGTGTGTATTATTTGAATGTACACTCGAAACTTCTCTAAGTAGAAAAATCTTGTTTATGAGGCCTAGACTTCAAAATTTGGCTAAATTATCAAGATCATGTGGGTCTATAGACCAACATGTCCTGATCATTAGCATGTTTCCGATAAAAATAGACACCTGTTGAGCTAAATTATAGCATTCGAGTCTTTCAGAGTGTGTATTATTCGAATGTACACTTGAAACTGCTCTAAGTAGAAAATCTTGTTTATGAGGCCTAGACTTCAAAATTTGGATAAAATATCAAGATCATGTGGGTCTATAGACCAACATGTCCTGATCATTAGCATGTTTCCAATAAAAATAGACACCTGTTGAGCTAAATTATAACGTTCGAGTCTTTTCGAGTGTGTATTATTCGAATGTACACTCGAAACTGCTCTAAGTAGAAAATCTTGTTTATGAGGCCTAGACTTCAAAATTTGTATAAAATATCAAGATCATGTGGGTCTATAGACCAACATGTCCTGATCATTAGCATGTTTCCAATAAAAATAGACACCTGTTGAGCTAAATTATAGCGTTCGAGTCTTTTCGAGTGTGTATTATTCGAATGTACACTCGAAACTGGTCTAAGTAGAAAATCTTGTTTATGAGGCCTAGACTTCAAAATTTGGATAAAATATCAAGATCATGTGGGTCTACAGACCAACATGTCATGATCATTAGCATGTTTTCAATTAAAATAGACACCTGTTGAGCTAAATTATAGCGTTCGAGTCTTTTCGAGTGTGTATTATTCGAATGTACATTCGAAACTGCTCTAAGTAGAAAATCTTGTTTATGAGGCCTAGACTTCAAAATTTGTATAAAATATCAAGATCATGTGGGTCTATAGACCAACATGTCCTGATCATTAGCATGTTTCCAATAAAAATAGACACCTGTTGAGCTAAATTATAGCGTTCGAGTCTTTTCGAGTGTGTATTATTCGAATGTACACTCGAAACTGCTCTAAGTAGAAAATCTTGTTTATGAGGCCTAGACTTCAAAATTTTGATAAAATATCAAGATCATGTGGGTCTATAGACCAACATGTCCTGATCATTAGCATGTTTCAATAAAAATAGACACCTGTTGAGCTAAATTATAGCGTTCGAGTCTTTTCGAGTGTGTATTATTCGAATGTACACTCGAAACTTCTCTAAGTAGAAAAATCTTGTTTATGAGGCCTAGACTTCAAAATTTGGCTAAAATAACAAGATCATGTGGGTCTATAGACCAACATGTCCTGATCATTAGCATGTTTCCAATAAAAATAGACAACTGTTGAGCTAAATTATAGCGTTCGAGTCTTTTCGAGTGTGTATTATTCGAATGTACACTCGAAACTTCTCTAAGTAGAAAATCTTGTTTATGAGGCCTAGACTTCAAAATTTGGATAAAATATCAAGATCATGTGGGTCTATAGACCAACATGTCCTGATCATTAGCATGTTTCCAATAAAAATAGACACCTGTTGAGCTAAATTATAGCGTTCGAGTCTTTTCGAGTGTGTATTATTCGAATGTACACTCGAAACTTCTCTAAGTAGAAAATTCGTGTTTATGAGGCCTAGGCTTCAAAATTTGGCTAAAATAACAAGATTATGTGGGTCTATAGACCAACATGTCCTGATCATTAGCATGTTTCCAATAAAAATAGACACCTGTTGAGCTAAATTATAGCGTTCGAGTCTTTTCGAGTGTGTATTATTCGAATGTACACTTGAAACTTCTCTAAGTAGAAAAATCTTATTTATGAGGCCTAGACTTCAAAATTTGGCTAAAATATCAAGGTCATCTGGGTCTATAGACCAACATGTCATGATCATTAGTATCTTTCCAATTAAAATAGACACTTGTTGAGCTAAATTATAGCGTTCGAGTCTTTTCGAGTGTGTATTATTCGAATGTACACTCGAAACTGCAGTAAGTAGAAAATTCGTGTTTATGAGTCCTAGCCTTCAAATCTTGGCTAACATATCAAGATCATGTGGGTCTATAGACCAACATGTCCTGATCATTAGCATGTTTTCAATCAAAATAGACACCTCTTGAATTAAATTATAGCGTTCGAGTCTTTTCGAGTGTGTATTATTCGAATGTACACTCGAAACTTCTCTAAGTAGAAAATCTTGTTTATGAGGCCTAGACTTCAAAATTTGGATAAAATATCAAGATCATGTGGGTCTATAGACCAACATGTCCTGATCATTAGCATGTTTCCAATAAAAATAGACACCTGTTGAGCTAAATTATAGCGTTCGAGTCTTTTCGATTGTGTATTATTCGAACGTACACTCGAAACTGCTCTAAGTAGAAAATTCGTGTTTATGAGGCCTAGGCTTCAAAATTTGGCTAAAATAACAAGATCATGTGGGTCTATAGACCAACATGTCCTGATCATTAGCATGTTTCCAATAAAAATAGACACCTGTTGAGCTAAATTATAGCGTTCGAGTCTTTTCGAGTGTGTATTATTCGAATGTACAATCGAAACTTCTCTAAGTAGAAAAATCTTATTTATGAGGCCTAGACTTCAAAATTTGGCTAAAATATCAAGGTCATCTGGGTCTATAGACCAACATGTCCTGATCATTAGCATCTTTCCAATAAAAATAGACACTTGTTGAGCTAAATTATAGCGTTCGAGTCTTTTCGAGTGTGTATTATTCGAATGTACACTCGAAACTGCGGTAAGTAGAAAATTCTTGTTTATGAGGCCTAGCCTTCAAATCTTGGCTAATATATCAAGATCATGTGGGTCTATAGACCAACATGTCCCGATCATTAGCATGTTTTCAATCAAAATAGACACCTCTTGAATAAATTATAGCGTTCGAGTCTTTTCGAGTGTGTATTATTCGAATGTACACTCGAAACTTCTCTAAGTAGAAAATCTTGTTTATGAGGCCTAGACTTCAAAATTTGGATAAAATATCAAGATCATGTGGGTCTATAGACCAACATGTCCTGATCATTAGCATGTTTCCAATAAAAATAGACACCTGTTGAGCTAAATTATAGCGTTCGAGTCTTTTCGAGTGTGTATTATTCGAATGTACACTCGAAACTGCTCTAAGTAGAAAATTCGTGTTTATGAGGCCTAGGCTTCAAAATTTGGCTAAAATAACAAGATCATGTGGGTCTATGGACCAACATGTCCTGATCATTAGCATGTTTCCAATAAAAATAGACACCTGTTGAGCTAAATTATAGCGTTCGAGTTTTTTCGAGTGTGTATTATTCGAATGTACACTCGAAACTGCTCTAAGTAGAAAATCTTGTTTTTGAGGCCTAGACTTCAAAATTTGGATAAAATATCAAGATCATGTGGGTCTATAGACCAACATGTCCTGATCATTAGCATGTTTCCAATAAAAATAGACACCTGTTGAGCTAAATTATAGCGTTCGAGTCTTTTCGAGTGTGTATTATTCGAATGTACACTCGAAACTGCTCTAAGCAGAAAATATTGTTTAAGAGGCCTAGACTTCAAAATTTGGATAAAATATCAAGATCATGTGGGTCTATAGACCAACATGTCCTGATCATTAGCATGTTTCCAATAAAAATAGACACCTGTTGAGCTAAATTATAGCGTTCGAGTCTTTTCGAGTGTGTATTATTCGAATGTACACTCGAAACTTCTCTAAGTAGAAAATCTTATTTATGAGGCATAGACTTCAAAATTTGGCTAAATTATCAAGATCATGTGGGTCTATAGACCAACATGTCCTGATCATTAGCATGTTTCCAATAAAAATAGACACCTGTTGAGCTAAATTATAGCGTTCGAGTCTTTTCGAGTGTGTATTATTCGAATGTACACTCGAAACTTCTCTAAGTAGAAAATTAGTGTTTATGAGGCCTAGGCTTCAAAATTTGGCTAAAATAACAAGATCATGTGGGTCTATAGACCAACATGTCCTGATCATTAGCATGTTTCCAATAAAAATAGACACCTGTTGAGCTAAATTATAGCGTTCGAGTCTTTTCGAGTGTGTATTATAAGAATGTACACTCGAAACTTCTCTAAGTAGAAAAATCTTATTTATGAGGCCTAGACTTCAAAATTTGGCTAAAATATCAAGGTCATCTGGGTCTATAGACCAACATGTCCTGATCATTAGCATCTTTCCAATAAAAATAGACACTTGTTGAGCTAAATTATAGCGTTCGAGTCTTTTCGAGTGTGTATTATTCGAATGTACACTCGAAACTGCGGTAAGTAGAAAATTCTTGTTTATGAGGCCTAGCCTTCAAATCTTGGCTAACATATCAAGAACATGTGGGTCTATAGACCAACATGTCCTGATCATTAGCATGTTTTCAATCAAAATAGACAGCGCTTGAATTAAATTATAGCGTTCGAGTCTTTTCGTGTGTGTATTATTCGAATGTACACTCGAAACTTCTCTAAGTAGAAAATCTTGTTTATGAGGTCTAGACTTCAAAATTTGGATAAAATATCAAGATCATGTGGGTCTATAGACCAACATGTCCTGATCATTAGCATGTTTCCAATAAAAATAGACACCTGTTGAGCTAAATTATAGCGTTCGAGTCTTTTCGAGTGTGTATTATTCGAATGTACACTCGAAACTTCTCTAAGTAGAAAATTCGTGTTTATGAGGCCTAGGCTTCAAAATTTGGCTAAAATAACAAGATCATGTGGGTCTATAGACCAACATGTCCTGATCATTAGCATGTTTCCGATAAAAATAGACACCTGTTGAGCTAAATTATAGCGTTCGAGTCTTTTCGATTGTGTATTATTCGAATGTACACTCGAAACTGCTCTAAGTAGAAAATTCGTGTTCAATAGGCCTAGGCTTCAAAACTTGGCTAAAATATCAAGATTATGTTGGTCTGTAGACCAACATGTCCTGATCATTAGCATGTTTTCAATCAAAATAGACACCTCTTGAGCTAAATTAGCGTTCGAGTCTTTTCGAGTGTGTATTTTTCGAATGTACACTCGAAACTGCTCTAAGTAAGCAAATCTTGTTTATGAGGCCTAGACTTCAAAATTTAGCTAAAATATCAAGGTCATCTGGGTCTATAGACCAACCTGTCCTGATCATTAGCATGTTTCCAATAAAAATAGACACCTGTTGAGCTAAATTATAGCGTTCGAGTCTTTTCGAGTGTGTATTATTCGAATGTACACTCGAAACTTCTCTAAGTAGAAAATATTTTTTATGAGGCCTAGACTTCAAAATTTGGATAAAATATCAAGATCATGTGGGTCTATAGACCAACATGTCCTGATCATTAGCATGTTTCCAATAAAAATAGACACTTGTTGAGCTAAATTATAGAGTTCGAGTCTTTTCGAGTGTGTATTATTCGAATGTACACTCGAAACTGCTCTAAGTAGAAAATCTTGTTTATGAGGCCTAGACTTCAAAATTTGGCTAAAATATCAAGATCATGTGGGTCTATAGCCCAACATGTCCTGATCATTAGCATGTTTCCGATAAAAATAGACACCTGTTGAGCTAAATTATAGCGTTCGAGTCTTTTCGATTGTGTATTATTCGAATGTACACTCGAAACTGCTCTAAGTAGAAAATTCGTGTTCAATAGGCCTAGGCTTCAAAACTTGGCTAAAATATCAAGATTATGTTGGTCTGTAGACCAACATGTCCTGATCATTAGCATGTTTCCAATGAAAATAGACACCTGTTGAGCTAAATTATAGCGTTCGAGTCTTTTCGAGTGTGTATTATTCGAATGTACACTCGAAACTTCTCTAAGTAGAAAAATCTTGTTTATGAGGCCTAGACTTCAAAATTTGGCTAAAATATTAAGATCATGTGGGTCTATGGACCAACATGTCCTGATCATTAGCATGTTTCCGATAAAAATAGACACCTGTTGAGCTAAATTATAGCATTCGAGTCTTTTCGAGTGTGTATTTTTCGAATGTACACTCGAAACTTCTCTAAGTAGAAAATATTGTTTATGAGGCCTAGACTTCAAAACTTGGCTAAAATATCAGCATCATGTGGGTCTATAGGCCAACATGTCTTGATAATTAGCATGTTTTCAATCAAAATAGACACCTCTTGAGCTAAATTAGCGTTCGAGTCTTTTCGAGTGTGTATTTTTCGAATGTACACTCGAAACTGCTCTAAGTAAGCAAATCTTGTTTATGAGGCCTAGACTTCAAAATTTAGCTAAAATATCAAGGTCATCTGGGTCTATAGACCAACATGTCCTGATCATTAGCATGTTTCCAATAAAAATAGACACCTGTTGAGCTAAATTATAGCGTTCGAGTCTTTTCGAGTGTGTATTATTCGAATGTACACTCGAAACTGCTCTAAGTAGAAAATCTTGTTTATGAGGCTTAGACTTCAAAATTAGGATAAAATATCAAGATCATGTGGGTCTATAGACCAACATGTCCTGATCATTAGCATGTTTCCAATAAAAATAGACACCTATTGAGCTAAATTATAGCGTTCGAGTCTTTTCGAGTGTGTATTATTCGAATGTACACTCGAAACTGCTCTAAGTAGAAAATCTTGTTTATGAGGCTTAGACTTCAAAATTAGGATAAAATATCAAGATCATGTGGGTCTATAGACCAACATGTCCAGATCATTAGCATGTTTCCGATAAAAATAGACACCTGTTGAGCTAAATTATAGCATTCGAGTCTTTTCGAGTGTGTATTTTTCGAATGTACACTCGAAACTTCCCTAAGTAGAAAATATTATTTATGAGGCCTAGACTTCAAAACTTGGCTAAAATATCAACATCATGTGGGTCTATAAACCAACCTCTCCTGATAATTAGCATGTTTTCAATCAAAATAGACACCTCTTGAGCTAAATTATAGCGTTTGAGTCTTTTCGAGTGTGTATTTTTCGAATGTACACTCGAAACTGCTCTAAGTAAGCAAATCTTGTTTATGAGGCCTAGACTTCAAAATTTAGCTAAAATATCAAGGTCATCTGGGTCTATAGACCAACATGTCCTGATCATTAGCATCTTTCCAATAAAAAAAGACACCTGTTGAGCTAAATTATAGCGTTCGAGTCTTTTCGAGTGTGTATTATTCGAATGTACACTCGAAACTTCTCTAAGTAGAAAATTCGTGTTTATGAGGCCTAGCCTTCAAAACTTGGCTAACATATCAAGATCATTTGGGTCTATAGACCAACATGTCCTGATCACTAGCATGTTTTCAATCAAAATAGACACCTCTTGAATTAAATTATAGCGTTCGAGTCTTTTCGAATGTGTATTTTTCGAATGCACATTCGAAACTGCTCTAAGTAGAAAATCTTGTTTATGAGGCCTAGACTTCAAAATTTGGATAAAATATCAAGATCATGTGGGTCTATAGACCAACATGTCCTGATCATTAGCATGTTTCCAATAAAAATAGACACCTGTTGAGCTAAATTATAACGTTCGAGTCTTTTCGAGTGTGTATTATTCGAATGTACACTCGAAACTGCTCTAAGTAGAAAATCTTGTTTATGAGGCCTAGACTTCAAAATTTGGATAAAATATCAAGATCATGTGGGTCTATAGACCAACATGTCCTGATCATTAGCATGTTTCCAATAAAAATAGACACCTGTTGAGCTACATTATAGCGTTCGAGTCTTTTCGAGTGTGTATTATTCGAATGTACACTCGAAACTTCTCTAAGTAGAAAAATCTTATTTATGAGGCCTAGACTTCAAAATTTGGCTAAAATATTAAGATCATGTGGGTCTATAGACCAACATGTCCTGATCATTAGCATGTTTCCGATAAAAATAAACACCTGTTGAGCTAAATTATAGCATTCGAGTCTTTTCGAGTGTGTATTTTTCGAATGTACACTCGAAACTGCTCTAAGTAGAAAATCTTGTTTATGAGGCCTAGACTTCAAAATTTGGATAAAATATCAAGATCATGTGGGTCTATAGACCAACATGTCCTGATCATTAGCATGTTTCCAATAAAAATAGACACCTGTTGAGCTAAATTATAGCGTTCGAGTCTTTTCGAGTGTGTATTATTCGAATGTACACTCGAAACTTCTCTAAGTAGAAAATTCGTGTTTATGAGGCCTTGCCTTCAAAACTTGGCTAACATATCAAGATCATGTGGGTCTATAGACCAACATGTCCTGATTACTAGCATGTTTTCAATCAAAATAGACACCTCTTGAATTAAATTATAGCGTTCGAGTCTTTTCGAGTGTGTATTTTTCGAATGCACATTCGAAACTGCTCTAAGTAGAAAATCTTGTTTATGAGGCCTAGACTTCAAAATTTGGATAAAATATCAAGATCATGTGGGTCTATAGACCAACATGTCCTGATCATTAGCATGTTTCCAATAAAAATAGACACCTGTTGAGCTAAATTATAGCGTTCGAGTCTTTTCGAGTGTGTATTATTCGAATGTACACTCGAAACTGGTCTAAGTAGAAAATCTTGTTTATGAGGCCTAAACTTCAAAATTTGGATAAAATATCAAGATCATGTGGGTCTATACACCAACATGTCCTGATCATTAGCATGTTTCCAATAAAAATAGACACCTGTTGAGCTAAATTATAGCGTTCGAGTCTTTTCGAGTGTGTATTATTCAAATGTACACTCGAAACTACTCTAAGTAGAAAATCTTGTTTATGAGGCTTAGACTTCATTTTTATGATAAAATATCAAGATCATGTGGGTCTATAGACCAACATGTCCTGATCATTAGCATGTTTCCAATAAAAAGAGACACCTGTTGAGCTAAATTATAGCGTTCGAGTCTTTTCGAGTGTGTATTATTCGAATGTACACTCGAAACTTCTCTAAGTAGAAAAATCTTGTTTATGAGACCTAGACTTCAAAATTTGGATAAAATATTAAGATCATGTGGGACTATAGACCAACATGTCATGATCATTAGCATGTTTCCGATAAAAATAGACACCTGTTGAGCTAAATTATAGCATTCGAGTCTTTTCGAGTGTGTATTTTTCGAATGTACACTCGAAACTTCTCTAAGTAGAAAATATTGTTTATGAGGCCTAGACTTCAAAACTTGGCTAAAATATCAACATCATGTGGGTCTATAGACCAACATGTCCTAATAATTGGCATGTTTTCAATCAAAATAGACACCTCTTGAGCTAAATTAGCGTTCGAGTCTTTTCGAGTGTGTATTTTTCGAATGTACACTCGAAACTGCTCTAAGTAAGCAAATCTTGTTTATGAGGCTTAGACTTCAAAATTTAGCTAAACTATCAAGGTCATCTGGGTCTATAGACCAACATGTCCTGATCATTAGCATCTTTCCAATAAAAATAGACACTTGTTGAGCTAAATTATAGCGTTCGAGTCTTTTCGAGTGTGTATTATTCGAATGTACACTCGAAACTGCGGTAAGTAGAAAATTCGTGTTTATGAGGCCTAGCCTTCAAAACTTGGCTAACATATCAAGATCATGTGGGTCTATAGACCAACATGTCCTGATTACTAGCATGTTTTCAATCAAAATAGACACCTCTTGAATTAAATTATAGCGTTCAAGTCTTTTCGAGTGTGTATTTTTCGAATGCACATTCGAAACTGCTCTAAGTAGAAAATCTTGTTTATGAGGCCTAGACTTCAAAATTTGGATAAAATATCAAGATCATGTGGGTCTATAGACCAACATGTCCTGATCATTAGCATGTTTCCAATAAAAATAGACACCTGTTGAGCTAAATTATAGCGTTCGAGTCTTTTCGAGTGTGTATTATCTGAATGTACACTCGAAACTTCTCTAAGTAGAAAATATTGTTTATGAGGCCTAGACTTCAAAACTTGGCTAAAATATCAACATCATGTGGGTCTATAGACCAACATGTCCTGATAATTAGCATGTTTTCAATCAAAATAGACACCTCTTGAGCTAAATTATAGCGTTCGAGTCTTTTCGAGTGTGTATTTTTCGAATGTACACTCGAAACTGCTCTAAGTAAGCAAATCTTGTTTATGAGGCCTAGACTTCAAAATTTAGCTAAAATATCAAAGTCATCTGGGTCTATAGACCAACATGTCCTGATCATTAGCATCTTTCCAATAAAAATAGACACCTGTTGAGCTAAATTATAGCGTTCGAGTCTTTTCGAGTGTGTATTATTCGAATGTACACTCGAAACTTCTCTAAGTAGAAAATTCGTGTTTATGAGGCCTAGCCTTCAAAACTTGGCTAACATATCTAGATCATGTGGGTCTATAGACCAACATGTCCTGATTACTAGCATGTTTTCAATCAAAATAGACACCTCTTGAATTAAATTATAGCGTTCAAGTCTTTTCGAGTGTGTATTTTTCGAATGCACATTCGAAACTGCTCTAAGTAGAAAATCTTGTTTATGAGGCCTAGACTTCAAAATTTGGATAAAATATCAAGATCATGTGGGTCTATAGACCAACATGTCCTGATCATTAGCATGTTTCCAATAAAAATAGACACCTGTTGAGCTAAATTATAGCGTTCGAGTCTTTTCGAGTGTGTATTATTCGAATGTATACTCGAAACTGCTCTAAGTAGAAAATTCGTGTTTATGAGGCATAAACTTCAAAATTTGGATAAAATATCAATATCATGTGGGTCTATAGACCAACATGTCCTGATCATTAGCAAGTTTCCAATAAAAATAGACACATGTTGAGCTAAATTTTAGCGTTCGAGTCTTTTCGAGTGTGTATTATTCGAATGTACACTCGAAACTGCTCTAAGTAACAAATCTTGTTTATGAGGCCTAGACTTCAAAATTTGGATAAAATATCAAGATCATGTGGGTCTATAGACCAACATGTCCTGATCATTAGCATGTTTCCAATAAAAATAGACACCTGTTGAGCTAAATTATAGCGTTCGAGTCTTTTCGAGTGTGTATTATTCGAATGTACACTCGAAACTTCTCTAAGTAGAAAAATCTTGTTTATGAGGCCTAGACTTCAAAATTTGGCTAAAATATTAAGATCATGTGGTTCTATAGACCAACATGTCCTGATCATTAGCATGTTTCCGATAAAAATAGACACTTGTTGAGCTGAATTATAGCATTCGAGTCTTTTCGATTGTGTATTATTCGAATGTACACTCGAAACTGCTCTAAGTAGAAAATCTTGTTTATGAGGCCTGGACTTCAAAATTTGGATAAAATATCAAGATCATGTGGGTCTATAGACCAACATATCCTGATCATTAGCATGTTTCAATAAAAATAGACACCTGTTGAGCTAAATTATAGCGTTCGAGTCTTTTCGAGTGTGTATTATTCGAATGTACACTCGAAACTTCTCTAAGTAGAAAAATCTTGTTTATGAGGCCTAGACTTCAAAATTTGGCTAAAATATTAAGATCATGTGGTTCTATAGACCAACATGTCCTGATCATTAGCATGTTTCCGATAAAAATAGACACTTGTTGAGCTGAATTATAGCATTCGAGTCTTTTCGATTGTGTATTATTCGAATGTACACTCGAAACTGCTCTAAGTAGAAAATTCGTGTTTATGAGGCCTAGGCTTCAAAACTTGGCTAAAATATCAAGATTATGTTGGTCTATAGACCAACATGTCCTGATCATTAGCATGTTTCCAATAAAAATAGACACCTCTTGAGCTAAATTATAGCGTTCGAGTCTTTTCGTGTGTGTATTTTTCGAATGTACACTCGAAACTTCTCTAAGTAGAAAATCTTATTTATGAGGCCTAGACTTCAAAATTTGGCTAAATTATCAAGATCATGTGGGTCTATAGACCAACATGTCCTGATCATTATCATGTTTCCAATAAAAATAGACACCTGTTGAGCTAAATTATAGCGTTCGAGTCTTTTCGAGTGTGTATTATTCGAATGTACACTCGAAACTTCTCTAAGTAGAAAAATCTTAGTTATGAGGCCTCGACTTCAAAATTTGGATAAAATATTAAGATCATGTGGGTCTATAGACCAACATGTCCTGATCATTAGCATGTTTCCGATAAAAATAGACAGCTGTTGAGCTGAATTATAGCGTTCGAGTCTTTTCGTGTGTGTATTTTTCGAATGTACACTCGAAACTTCTCTAAGTAGAAAATCTTATTTATGAGGCCTGGACTTCAAAATTTGGCTAAATTATCAAGATCATGTGGGTCTATAGACCAACATGTCCTGATCATTAGCATGTTTCCAATAAAAATAGACACCTGTTGAGCTAAATTATAGCGTTCGAGTCTTTTCGAGTGTGTATTATTCGAATGTACACTCGAAACTTCTCTAAGTAGAAAAATCTTAGTTATGAGGCCTCGACTTCAAAATTTGGATAAAATATTAAGATCATGTGGGTCTATAGACCAACATGTCCTGATCATTAGCATGTTTCCGATAAAAATAGACACATGTTGAGCTAAATTATAGCGTTCGAGTCTTTTCGAGTGTGTATTATTCGAATGTACACTCGAAACTGCTCTAAGTAGAAAATCTTGTTTAAGAGGCCTAGACTTCAAAATTTGAATAAAATATCAAGATCATGTGGGTCTATAGACCAACATGTCCTGATCATTAGCATGTTTCCAATAAAAATAGACACCTGTTGAGCTAAATTATAGCGTTCGAGTCTTTTCGAGTGTGTATTATTCGAATGTACACTCGAAACTGCTCTAAGTAGAAAATTTTGTTTCTGAGGCCTAGACTTTAATATTTGCTAAATTATCAAGATCGTGTGGGTCTATAGACCAACATGTCCTGATCATTAGAATGTTTCCAATAAAAATAGACACCTGTTAAGCTAAATTATAGCGTTCGAGTCTTTTCGAGTGTGTATTATTCGAATGTACACTCGAAACTGCTCTAAGTAGAAATTTTTTTTTATGAGGCCTAGACTTCAAAATTTGGATAAAATATCAAGATCATGTGGGTCTATAGACCAACATGTCCTGATCATTAGCATGTTTCCAATAAAAATAGACACATGTTGAGCTAAATTATAGCGTTCGAGTCTTTTCGAGTGTGTATTATTCGAATGTACACTCGAAACTGCTCTAAGTAGAAAATCTTGTTTAATAGGCCTAGACTTCAAAATTTGAATAAAATATCAAGATCATGTGGGTCTATAGACCAACATGTCCTGATCATTAGCATGTTTCCAATAAAAATAGACACATGTTGAGCTAAATTATAGCGTTCGAGTCTTTTCGAGTGTGTATTATTCGAATGTACACTCGAAACTTCTCTAAGTAGAAAATTCGTGTTTATGAGGCCTAGCCTTCAAAACTTGGCTAACATATCAAGATCATGTGGGTCTATAGACCAACATGTCCTGATTACTAGCATGTTTTCAATCAAAATAGACACCTCTTGAATTAAATTATAGCGTTCGAGTCTTTTCGAGTGTGTATTTTTCGAATGCACATTCGAAACTGCTCTAAGTAGAAAATCTTGTTTATGAGGCCTAGACTTCAAAATTTGGATAAAATATCAAGATTGTGTGGGTCTATAGACCAACATGTCCTGATCATTAGCATGTTTCCAATAAAAATAGACACCTGTTGAGCTAAATTATAGCGTTCGAGTCTTTTCGAGTGTGTATTATTCGAATGTACACTCGAAACTTCTCTAAGTAGAAAATATTGTTTTTGAGGCCTAGACTTCAAAACTTGGCTAAAATATCAACATCATGTGGGTCTATAGACCAACATGTCCTGATAATTAGCATGTTTTCAATCAAAATAGACACCTCTTGAGCTAAATTAGCGTTCGAGTCTTTTCGAGTGTGTATTTTTCGAATGTACACTCGAAACTGCTCTAAGTAAGCAAATCTTGTTTATGAGGCCTAGACTTCAAAATTTAGCTAAACTATCAAGGTCATCTGGGTCTATAGACCAACATGTCCTGATCATTAGCATGTTTCCAATAAAAATAGACACCTGTAGAGCTAAATTATAGCGTTCGAGTCTTTTCGAGTGTGTATTATTTGAAGTACACTCAAAACTTCTCTAAGTAGAAAATATTGTTTATGAGGCCTAGACTTCAAAACTTGGCTAAAATATCAACATCATGTGGGTCTATAGACCAACATGTCCTGATCATTAGCATGTTTCCAATAAAAATAGACACATGTTGAGCTAAATTATAGCGTTCGAGTCTTTTCGAGTGTGTATTATTCGAATGTACACTCGAAACTTCTCTAAGTAGAAAAATCTTGTTTATGAGGCCTAGACTTCAAAATTTGGCTAAAATAACAAGATCATGTGGGTCTATAGACCCACATGTCCTGATCATTAGCATGTTTCCAATAAAAATAGACACCTGTTGAGCTAAATTATAGCGTTCGAGTCTTTTCGAGTGTGTATTATTCGAATGTACACTCGAAACTGTTCTAAGTAGAAAATCTTGTTTAAGAGGCCTAGACTTCAAAATTTGGATAAAATATCAAGATCATGTGGGTCTATAGACCAACATGTCCTGATCATTAGCATGTTTCCAATAAAAATAGACACCTGTTGAGCTAAATTATAGCGTTCGAGTCTTTTTCGAGTGTGTATTATTCGAATGTACACTCGAAACTGCTCTAAGTAGAAAATCTTGTTTATGAGGCCTAGACTTCAAAATTTGGATAAAATATCAAGATCATGTGGGTCTATAGACCAACATGTCCTGATCATTAGCATGTTTCCAATAAAAATAGACACTTGTTGAGCTAAAATATAGCGTTCGAGTCTTTTTCGAGTGTGTATTATTCGAATGTACAATCGAAACATCTCTAAGTAGAAAAATCTTGTTTATGAGGCCTAGACTTCAAAATTTGGCTAAAATATTAAGATCATGTGGGTCTGTAGACCAACATGTCTTGATCATTAGCATGTTTCCAATAAAAATAGACACCTCTTGAGCTAAATTATAGCGTTCGAGTCTTTTCGAGTATGTATTATTCAAATGTACACTCGAAACTGCTCTATGTAGAAAATCTTGTTTATGAGGCCTAGACTTCAAAATTTGGATAAAATATCAAGATCATGTGGGTCTATAGACCAACATGTCCTGATCATTAGCATGTTTCCGATAAAAATAGACACCTGTTGAGCTAAATTATAGCATCCGAGTCTTTTCGAGTGTCTATTATTCGAATGTACACTCGAAACTTCTCTAAGTAGAAAAATCTTGTTTATGAGGTCTAGACTTCAAAATTTGGCTAAAATATTAAGATCATGTGGGTTTATAGACCAACATGTCCTGATCATTAGTATGTTTCCGATAAAAATAGACACCTGTTGAGCTGAATTATAGCGTTCGAGTCTTTTCGATTGTGTATTATTCGAATGTACACTCGAAACTGCTCTAAGTAGAAAATTCGTGTTTATGAGGCCTAGGCTCCAAAACTTGGATAATATATCAAGATTATGTTGGTCTATAGACCAACATGTCCTGATCATTAGCATGTTTCCGATAAAAATAGACACCTGTTGAGCTAAATTATAGCGTTCGAGTCTTTTCGAGTGTGTATTATTCGAATGTACACTCGAAACTTCTCTAAGTAGAAAAATCTTGTTTATGAGGTCTAGACTTCAAAATTTGGCTAAAATATTAAGATCATGTGGGTCTATAGACCAACATGTCCTGATCATTAGCATGTTTCCAATAAAAATACACACCTGTTGAGCTAAATTATAGCGTTCGAGTCTTTTCGAGTGTGTATTATTCGAATGTACACTCGAAACTGCTCTAAGTAGAAAATCTTGTTTATGAGGCCTAGACTTCAAAATTTGGATAAAATATCAAGATCATGTGGGTCTATAGACCAACATGTCCTGATCATTAGCATGTTTCCAATAAAAATAGACACCTGTTGAGCTGAATTATAGCGTTCGAGTCTTTTCGATTCTGTATTATTTGAATGTACACTCGAAACTTCTCTAAGTAGAAAAATCTTGTTTATGAGGCCTATACTTCAAAATTTGGCTAAAATATTAAGATCATGTGGGTCTATAGACCAACATGTCATGATCATTAGCATGTTTCCAATTAAAATAGACACATGTTGAGCTAAATTATAGCGTTCGAGTCTTTTCGAGTGTGTATTATTCGAATGTACATTCGCAACTGCTCTAAGTAGAAAACCTTGTTTATGAGGCCTAGACTTCAAAATTTGGATAAAATATCAAGATCATGTGGGTCTATAGACAAACATGTCCTGATCATTAGCATGTTTCCAATAAAAATACACACCTGTTGAGCTAAATTATAGCGTTCGAGTCTTTTCGAGTGTGTATTATTCGAATGTACATTCGAAACTGCTCTAAGTAGAAAATCTTGTTTATGAGGCCTAGACTTCAAAATTTGGATAAAATATCAAGATCATGTGGGTCTATAGACCAACATGTCCTGATCATTAGCATGTTTCCAATAAAAATAGACACCTGTTGAGCTAAATTATAGCGTTCGAGTCTTTTCGAGTGTGTATTATTCGAATGTACACTCGAAACTTCTCTAAGTAGAAAAATCTTGTTTATGAGGCCTAGACTTCAAAATTTGGCTAAATTATCAAGATCATGTGGGTCTATAGACCAAAATGTCCTGATCATTAGCATGTTTCCAATAAAAATAGACACCTGTTGAACTAAATTATAGCGTTCGAGTCTTTTCGAGTGTGTATTATTCGAATGTACACTCGAAACTGCTCTAAGTAGAAAATCTTGTTTATGAGGCCTAGACTTCAAAATTTGGATAAAATATCAAGATCATGTGGGTCTATGGACCAACATGTCCTGATCATTAGCATGTTTCCAATAAAAATAGACACCTGTTGAGCTAAATTATAGCGTTCGAGTCTTTTCGAGTGTGTATTATTCGAATGTACACTCGAAACTGGTCTAAGTAGAAAATCTTGTTTATGAGGCCTAGACTTCAAAATTTGGATAAAATATCAAGATCATGTGGGTCTATACACCAACATGTCCTGATCATTAGCATGTTTCCAATAAAAATAGACACCTGTTGAGCTAAATTATAGCGTTCGAGTCTTTTCGAGTGTGTATTATTCAAATGTACACTCGAAACTACTCTAAGTAGAAAATCTTGTTTATGAGGCTTAGACTTCAAAATTTGGATAAAATATCAAGATCATGTGGGTCTATAGACCAACATGTCCTGATCATTAGCATGTTTCCAATAAAAAGAGACACCTGTTGAGCTAAATTATAGCGTTCGAGTCTTTTCGAGTGTGTATTATTCGAATGTACACTCGAAACTTCTCTAAGTAGAAAAATCTTGTTTATGAGACCTAGCCTTCAAAACTTGGCTAACATATCAAGATCATGTGGGTCTATAGACCAACATGTCCTGATCACTAGCATGTTTTCAATCAAAATAGACACCTCTTGAATTAAATTATAGCGTTCAAGTCTTTTCGAGTGTGTATTTTTCGAATGCACATTCGAAACTGCTCTAAGTAGAAAATCTTGTTTATGAGGCCTAGACTTCAAAATTTGGATAAAATATCAAGATCATGTGGGTCTATAGACCAACATGTCCTGATCATTAGCATGTTTCCAATAAAAAGAGACACCTGTTGAGCTAAATTATAGCGTTCGAGTCTTTTCGAGTGTGTATTATTCGAATGTACACTCGAAACTTCTCTAAGTAGAAAAATCTTGTTTATGAGACCTAGACTTCAAAATTTGGCTAAAATATTAAGATCATGTGGGACTATAGACCAACATGTCATGATCATTAGCATGTTTCCGATAAAAATAGACACATGTTGAGCTAAATTATAGCATTCGAGTCTTTTCGAGTGTGTATTATTCGAATGTACACTCGAAACTGGTCTAAGTAGAAAATCTTGTTTATGAGGCCTAGACTTCAAAATTTGGATAAAATATCAAGATCATGTGGGTCTATACACCAACATGTCCTGATCATTAGCATGTTTCCAATAAAAATAGACACCTGTTGAGCTAAATTATAGCGTTCGAGTCTTTTCGAGTGTGTATTATTCAAATGTACACTCGAAACTACTCTAAGTAGAAAATCTTGTTTATGAGGCTTAGACTTCAAAATTTGGATAAAATATCAAGATCATGTGGGTCTATAGACCAACATGTCCTGATCATTAGCATGTTTCCAATAAAAAGAGACACCTGTTGAGCTAAATTATAGCGTTCGAGTCTTTTCGAGTGTGTATTATTCGAATGTACACTCGAAACTTCTCTAAGTAGAAAAATCTTGTTTATGAGACCTAGACTTCAAAATTTGGCTAAAATATTAAGATCATGTGGGACTATAGACCAACATGTCCTGATCATTAGCATCTTTCCAATAAAAATAGACACTTGTTGAGCTAAATTATAGCGTTCGAGTCTTTTCGAGTGTGTATTATTCGAATGTACACTCGAAACTGCGGTAAGTAGAAAATTCGTGTTTATGAGGCCTAGCCTTCAAAACTTGGCTAACATATCAAGATCATGTGGGTCTATAGACCAACATGTCCTGATCACTAGCATGTTTTCAATCAAAATAGACACCTCTTGAATTAAATTATAGCGTTCGAGTCTTTTCGAGTGTGTATTTTTCGAATGCACATTCGAAACTGCTCTAAGTAGAAAATCTTATTTATGAGGCCTAGACTTCAAAATTTGGATAAAATATCAAGATCATGTGGGTCTATAGACCAACATGTCCTGATCATTAGCATGTTTCCAATAAAAATAGACACCTGTTGAGTTAAATTATAGCGTTCGAGTTTTTTCGAGTGTGTATTATTCGAATGTACACTCGAAACTGGTCTAAGTAGAAAATCTTGTTTATGAGGCCTAGACTTCAAAATTTGGATAAAATATCAAGATCATGTGGGTCTATAGACCAACATGTCCTGATCATTAGCATGTTTCCAATAAAAAGAGACACCTGTTGAGCTAAATTATAGCGTTCGAGTCTTTTCGAGTGTGTATTATTCGAATGTACACTCGAAACTTCTCTAAGTAGAAAAATCTTGTTTATGAGACCTAGACTTCAAAATTTGGCTAAAATATTAAGATCATGTGGGACTATAGACCAACATGTCATGATCATTAGCATGTTTCCGATAAAAATAGACACCTGTTGAGCTAAATTATAGCATTCGAGTCTTTTCGAGTGTGTATTTTTCGAATGTACACTCGAAACTTCTCTAAGTAGAAAATATTGTTTATGAGGCCTAGACTTCAAAACTTGGCTAAAATATCAACATCATGTGGGTCTATAGACCAACATGTCCTGATCATTAGTATGTTTCCAATAAAAATAGACACCTGTTGAGCTAAATTATAGCGTTCGAGTCTTTTCGAGTGTGTATTTTTCGAATGTACACTCGAAACTGCTCTAAGTAAGCAAATCTTGTTTATGAGGCCTAGACTTCAAAATTTAGCTAAAACATCAAGGTCATCTGGGTCTATAGACCAACATGTCCTGATCATTAGCATCTTTCCAATACAAATAGACACCTGTTGAGCTAAATTATAGCGTTCGAGTCTTTTCAAGTGTGTATTATTCGAATGTAAACTCGAAACTTCTCTAAGTAGAAAATTCGTGTTTATGAGGCCTAGCCTTCAAAACTTGGCTAACATATCAAGATCATGTGGGCTATAGACCAACATGTCCTGATTACTAGCATGTTTTCAATCAAAATAGACACCTCTTGAATTAAATTATAGCGTTCGAGTCTTTTCGAGTGTGTATTTTTCGAATGCACATTCGAACTGCTCTAAGTAGAAAATCTTGTTTATGAGGCCTAGACTTCAAAATTTGGATAAAATATCAAGATTATGTGGGTCTATAGACCAACATGTCCTGATCATTAGCATGTTTCCAATAAAAATAGACACCTGTTGAGCTAAATTATAGCGTTCGAGTCTTTTCGACTGTGTATTATTCGAATGTACACTCGAAACTGGTCTAAGTAGAAAATCTTGTTTATGAGGCCTAGACTTCAAAATTTGGATAAAATATCAAGATCATGTGGGTCTATACACCAACATGTCCTGATCATTAGCATGTTTCCGATAAAAATAGACACCTGTTGAGCTAAATTATAGCATTTGAGTCTTTTCGAGTGTGTATCTTTCGAATGTACACTCGAAACTTCTCTAAGTAGAAAATATTGTTTATGAGGCCTAGACTTCAAAACTTGGCTAAAATATCAACATCATGTGGGTCTATAGACCAACATCATGTGGGTCTATAGACCAACATGTCCTGATAATTAGCATGTTTTCAATCAAAATAGACACCTCTTGAGCTAAATTAGTGTTCGAGTCTTTTCGAGTGTGTATTTTTCGAATGTACACTCGAAACTGCTCTAAGTAAGCAAATCTTGTTTATGAGGCCTAGACTTCAAAATTTAGATAAACTATCAAGGTCATCTGGGTCTATAGACCAACATGTCCTGATCATTAGCATCTTTCCAATAAAAATAGACACTTGTTGAGCTAAATTATAGCGTTCGAGTCTTTTCGAGTGTGTATTATTCGAATGTACACTCGAAACTGCGGTAAGTAGAAAATTCGTGTTTATGAGGCCTAGCCTTCAAAACTTGGCTAACATATCAAGATCATGTGGGTCTATAGACCTACATGTCCTGATCACTAGCATGTTTTCAATCAAAATAGACACCTCTTGAATTAAATTATAGCGTTCGAGTCTTTTCGAGTGTGTATTTTTCGAATACACATTCGAAACTGCTCTAAGTAGAAAATCTTATTTATGAGGCCTAGACTTCAAAATTTGGCTAAAATAACAAGATTATGTGGGTCTATAGACCAACATGTCCTGATCATTAGCATGTTTCCAATAAAAATAGACACCTGTTGAGCTACATTATAGCGTTCGAGTCTTTTCGAGTGTGTATTATTTGAATGTACACTCGAAACTTCTCTAAGTAGAAAATATTTTTTATGAGGCCTAGACTTCAAAACTTGGCTAAAATATCAACATCATGTGGGTCTATAGACCAACATGTCCTGATAATTAACATGTTTTCAATCAAAATAGACACCTCTTGAGCTAAATTATAGCGTTAGAGTCTTTTCGAGTGTGTATTATTCGAATGTACACTCGAAACTTCTCTAAGTAGAAAATTCATGTTTATAAGGCCTAGCCTTCAAAACTTGGCTAACATATCAAGATTTTGTGGGTCTATAGACCAACATGTCCTGATTACTAGCATGTTTTCAATCAAAATAGACACCTCTTGAATTAAATTATAGCGTTCGAGTCTTTTCGAGTGTGTATTTTTCGAATGCACATTCGAAACTGCTCTAAGTAGAAAATCTTGTTTATGAGGCCTAGACTTCAAAATTTGGATTAAATATCAACATCATGTGGGTCTATAGACCAACATGTCCTGATAATTAGCATGTTTTCAATCAAAATAGACACCTCTTGAGCTAAATTAGCGTTCGAGTCTTTTCGAGTGTGTATTTTTCGAATATACACTCGAAACTTCTCTAAGTAGAAAATATTATTTATGAGGCCTAGACTTCAAAACTTGGCTAAAATATCAAGATCATGTGGGTCTATAGACCAACATGTCCTGATCATTAGCATGTTTCCAATAAAAATAGACACCTGTTGAGCTAAATTATAGCGTTCGAGTCTTTTCGAGTGTGTATTTTTCGAATGTACACTCGAAACTGCTCTAAGTAAGCAAATCTTGTTTATGAGGCCTAGACTTCAAAATTTAGCTAAAATATCAAGGTCATCTGGGTCTATAGACCAACATGTCCTGATCATTAGCATCTTTCCAATAAAAATAGACACCTGTTGAGCTAAATTATAGCGTTCGAGTCTTTTCAAGTGTGTATTATTCGAATGTACACTCGAAACTTCTCTAAGTAGAAAATTCGTGTTTATGAGGCCTAGCCTTCAAAACTTGGCTAACATATCAAGATCATGTGGGTCTATAGACCAACATGTCCTGATTACTAGCATGTTTTCAATCAAAATAGACACCTCTTGAATTAAATTATAACGTTCGAGTCTTTTCGAGTGTGTATTTTTCGAATGCACATTCGAAACTGCTCTAAGTAGAAAATCTTGTTTATGAGGCCTAGACTTCAAAATTTGGATAAAATATCAAGATTATGTGGGTCTATAGACCAACATGTCCTGATCATTAGCATGTTTCCAATAAAAATAGACACCTGTTGAGCTAAATTATAGCGTTCGAGTCTTTTCGAGTGTGTATTATTCGAATGTACACTCGAAACTGGTCTAAGTAGAAAATCTTATTTATGAGGCCTAGACTTCAAAATTTGGATAAAATATCAAGATCATGTGGGTCTATACACCAACATGTCCTGATCATTAGCATGTTTCCGATAAAAATAGACACCTGTTGAGCTAAATTATAGAATTTGAGTCTTTTCGAGTGTGTATCTTTCGAATGTACACTCGAAACTTCTCTAAGTAGAAAATATTGTTTATGAGGCCTAGACTTCAAAACTTGGCTAAAATATCAACATCATGTGGGTCTATAGACCAACATCATGTGGGTCTATAGACCAACATGTCCTGATAATTAGCATGTTTTCAATCAAAATAGACACCTCTTGAGCTAAATTAGCGTTCGAGTCTTTTCGAGTGTGTATTTTTCGAATGCACACTCGAAACTGCTCTAAGTAAGCAAATCTTGTTTATGAGGCCTAGACTTCAAAATTTAGCTAAACTATCAAGGTCATCTGGGTCTATAGACCAACATGTCCTGATCATTAGCATCTTTCCAATAAAAATAGACACTTGTTGAGCTAAATTATAGCGTTCGAGTCTTTTCGAGTGTGTATTATTCGAATGTACACTCGAAACTGCGGTAAGTAGAAAATTCGTGTTTATGAGGCCTAGCCTTCAAAACTTGGCTAACATATCAAGATCATGTGGGTCTATAGACCAACATGTCCTGATCACTAGCATGTTTTCAATCAAAATAGACACCTCTTGAATTAAATTATAGCGTTCGAGTTTTTTCGAGTGTGTATTTTTCGAATGCACATTCGAAACTGCTCTAAGTAGAAAATCTTATTTATGAAGCCTAGACTTCAAAATTTGGCTAAAATAACAAGATCATGTGGGTCTATAGACCAACATGTCCTGATCATTAGCAGGTTTCCAATAAAAATAGACACCTGTTGAGCTAAATTATAGCGTTCGAGTCTTTTCGAGTGTGTATTATTTGAATGTACACTCGAAACTTCTCTAAGTAGAAAATATTGTTTATGAGGCCTAAACTTCAAAACTTGGCTAAAATATCAACATCATGTGGGTCTATAGACCAACATGTCCTGATAATTAACATGTTTTCAATCAAAATAGACACCTCTTGAGCTAAATTAGCGTTCGAGTCTTTTCGAGTGTGTATTTTTCGAATGTACACTCGAAACTGCTCTAAGTAAGCAAATCTTGTTTATGAGGCCTAGAGTTCAAAATTTAGCTAAAATATCAAGGTCATCTGGGTCTATAGACCAACATGTCCTGATAATTAGCATCTTTCCAATAAAAATAGACACTTGTTGAGCTAAATTATAGCGTTCGAGTCTTTTCGAGTGTGTATTATTCGAATGTACACTCGAAACTGCGGTAAGTAGAAAATTCGTGTTTATGAGGCCTAGCCTTCAAAACTTGGCTAACATATTAAGATCATGTGGGTCTATAGACCAACATGTCCTGATCATTAGCATGTTTTCAATCAAAATAGACACCTGTTGAGCTGAATTATAGCGTTCGAGTCTTTTTGATTGTGTATTATTCGAATGTACACTCGAAACTGCTCTAAGTAGAAAATTCGTGTTTATGAGGCCTAGGCTTCAAAACTTGGCTAAAATATCAAGATTTTGTTGGTCTATAGACCAACATGTCCTGATCATTAGCATGTTTCCAATAAAAATAGACACCTCTTGAGCTAAATTATAGCGTTCGAGTCTTTTCGTGTGTGTATTTTTTTAATGTACACTCGAAACTTCTCTAAGTAGAAAATCTTATTTATGAGGCCTAGACTTCAAAATTTGGCTAAATTATCAAGATCATGTGGGTCTATAGACTAACATGTCCTGATCATTAGCATGTTTCCAATAAAAATAGACACCTGTTGAGCTAAATTATAACGTTCGAGTCTTTTCGAGTGTGTATTATTCGAATGTACACTCGAAACTGCTCTAAGTTTAAAATCTTGTTTATGAGGCCTAGACTTCAAAATTTGTATACAATATCAAGATCATGTGGGTCTATAGACCAACATGTCCTGATCATTAGCATGTTTCCAATAAAAATAGACACCTGTTGAGCTAAATTATAGCGTTCGAGTCTTTTCGAGTGTGTATTATTCGAATGTACACTCGAAACTGCTCTAAGTAGAAAATCTTGTTTATGAGGCCTAGACTTCAAAATTTGGATAAAATATCAAGATCATGGGGGTCTATAGACCAACATGTCCTGATCATTAGCATGTTTCCAATAAAAATAGACACCTGTTGAGCTAAATTATAGCGTTCGAGTCTTTTCGAGTGTGTATTATTCGAATGTACACTCGAAACTGCGGTAAGTAGAAAATTCGTGTTTATGAGGCCTAGCCTTCAAAACTTGGCTAACATATCAAGATCATGTGGGTCTATAGACCAACATGTCCTGATCATTAGCATGTTTCCAATAAAAATAGACACCTGTTGAGCTAAATTATAGCGTTCGAGTCTTTTCGAGTGTGTATTATTCGAATGTACACTCGAAACTTCTCTAAGTAGAAAAATCTTATTTATGAGACCTAGACTTCAAAATTTGGCTAAAATAACAAGATCATGTGGGTCTATAGACCCACATGTCCTGATAATTAGCATGTTTCCAATAAAAATAGACACCTGTTGAGCTAAATTATAGCGTTCGAGTCTTTTCGAGTGTGTATTATTCGAATGTACACTCGAAACTGCTCTAAGTAGAAAATCTTGTTTATGAGGCCTAGGCTTCAAAATTTGGCTAAAATAACAAGATCATGTGGGTCTATAGACCAACATGTCCTGATCATTAGCATGTTTCCAATAAAAATAGACACCTGTTGAGCTAAATTATAGCGTTCGAGTCTTTTCGAGTGTGTATTATTCGAATGTACACTCGAAACTTCTCTAAGTAGAAAATTCGTGTTTATGAGGCCTAAGCTTCAAAATTTGGCTAAAATAACAAGATCATGTGGGTCTATAGACCAACATGTCCTGATCATTAGCATGTTTCCAATAAAAATAGACACCTGTTGAGCTAAATTATAGCGTTCGAGTCTTTTCGAGTGTGTATTATTCGAATGTACACTCGAAACTTCTCTAAGTAGAAAAATCTTATTTATGAGGCCTAGACTTCAAAATTTGGCTAAAATATCAAGGTCATCTGGGTCTATAGACCAACATGTCCTGATCATTAGCATCTTTCCAATAAAAATAGACACTTGTTGAGCTAAATTATAGCGTTCGAGTCTTTTCGAGTGTGTATTATTCGAATGTACACTCGAAACTGCTCTAAGTAAGCAAATCTTGTTTATGAGGCCTAGACTTCAAAATTTGGCTAAAATAACAAGATCATGTGGGTCTATAGACCAACATGTCCTGATCATTAGCATGTTTCCAATAAAAATAGACACCTGTTGAGCTAAATTATAGCGTTCGAGTCTTTTCGAGTGTGTATTATAAGAATGTACACTCGAAACTTCTCTAAGTAGAAAAATCTTATTTATGAGGCCTAGACTTCAAAATTTGGCTAAAATATCAAGGTCATCTGGGTCTATAGACCAACATGTCCTGATCATTAGCATCTTTCCAATAAAAATAGACACTTGTTGAGCTAAATTATAGCGTTCGAGTCTTTTCGAGTGTGTATTATTCGAATGTACACTCGAAACTTCTCTAAGTAGAAAATTCGTGTTTATGAGGCCTAGGCTTCAAAATTTGGCTAAAATAACAAGATCATGTGGGTCTATAGAGCAACATGTCCTGATCATTAGCATGTTTCCAATAAAAATAGACACCTGTTGAGCTAAATTATAGCGTTCGAGTCTTTTCGATTGTGTATTATTCGAATGTACACTCGAAACTTCTCTAAGTAGAAAAATCTTATTTATGAGGCCTAGACTTCAAAATTTGGCTAAAATATCAAGGTCATCTGGGTCTATAGACCAACATGTCCTGATCATTAGCATCTTTCCAATAAAAATAGACACTTGTTGAGCTAAATTATAGCGTTCGAGTCTTTTCGAGTGTGTATTATTCGAATGTACACTCGAAACTGCGGTAAGTAGAAAATTCGTGTTTATGAGGCCTAGGCTTCAAAATTTGGCTAAAATAACAAGATCATGTGGGTCTATAGACCAACATGTCCTGATCATTAGCATGTTTCCAATAAAAATTGACACCTGTTGAACTAAATTATAGCGTTCGAGTCTTTTCGAGTGTGTATTATTCGAATGTACACTCGAAACTGCTCTAAGTAGAAAATTCGTGTTTATGAGGCCTAGGCTTCAAAATTTGGCTAAAATAACAAGATCATGTGGGTCTATAGACCAACATGTCCTGATCATTAGCATGTTTCCAATAAAAATAGACACCTGTTGAGCTAAATTATAGCGTTCGAGTCTTTTCGAGTGTGTATTATTCGAATGTACACTCGAAACTTCTCTAAGTAGAAAATTCGTCTTTATGAGGCCTAGGCTTCAAAATTTGGCTAAAATAACAAGATCATGTGGGTCTATAGACCAACATGTCCTGATTATTAGCATGTTTCCAATAAAAATAGACACATGTTGAGCTAAATTATAGCGTTCGAGTCTTTTCGAGTGTGTATTATTCGAATGTACACTCGAAACTGCTCTAAGTAGAAAATTCGTGTTTATGAGGCCTAGGCTTCAAAATTTGGCTAAAATAACAAGATCATGTGGGTCTATAGACCAACATGTCCTGATCATTAGCATGTTTCCAATAAAAATAGACACCTGTTGAGCTAAATTATAGCGTTCGAGTCTTTTCGAGTGTGTATTATTCGAATGTACACTCGAAACTTCTCTAAGTAGAAAAATCTTATTTATGAGGCCTAGACTTCAAAATTTGGATAAAATATCAAGATCATGTGGGTCTATAGACCAACATGTCCTGATCATTAGCATGTTTCCGATAAAAATAGACACCTGTTGAGCTAAATTATAGCGTTCGAGTCTTTTCGATTGTGTATTATTCGAATGTACACTCGAAACATCTCTAAGTAGAAAAATCTTGTTTATGAGGCCTATACTTCAAAATTTGGCTAAATTATCAAGATCATGTGGGTCTATAGACCAACATGTCCTGATCATTAGCATGTTTCCAATAAAAATAGACACCTGTTGAGCTAAATTATAGCATTCGAGTCTTTTCGAGTGTGTATTATTCGAATGTACACTCGAAACTTCTCTAAGTAGAAAATCTTGTTTATGAGGCCTAGACTTCAAAATTTGGATAATATATCAAGATCATGTAGGTCTATAGACCAACATGTCCTGATCATTAGCATGTTTCCAATAAAAATAGACACCTGTTGAGCTAAATTATAGCGTTCGAGTCTTTTCGAGTGTGTATTATTCGAATGTACACTCGACACTGCTCTAAGTAGAAAATTTTATTTATGAGGCCTAGACTTCAAAATTTGGATAAAATATTAAGATCATGTGGGTCTATAGACCAACATGTCCTGATCATTAGCATGTTTCCGATAAAAATAGACACCTGTTGAGCTAAATTATAGCGTTCGAGTCTTTTCGAGTGTGTATTATTCGAATGTACACTCGAAACTTCTCTAAGTAGAAAAATCTTGTTTATGAGGCCTAGACTTCAAAATTTGGCTAAAATATTAATATCATTTGGGTCTATAGACCAATATAACCTGATCATTAGCATGTTTCCGATAAAAATAGACACCTGTTGAGCTAAATTATAGCATTCGAGTCTTTTCGAGTGTGTATTTTTTCGAATGTACACTCGAAACTTCTCTAAGTAGAAAATATTACTTATGAGGCCTAGACTTCAAAACTTGGATAAAATATCAACATCATGTGGGTCTATAGCCAACATGTCCTGATAATTAGCATGTTTTCAATCAAAATAGACACCTCTTGAGCTAAATTAGCGTTCGAGTCTTTTCAAGTGTGTATTTTTCGAATGTACACTCGAAACTGCTCTAAGTAAGCAAATCTTGTTTATAAGGCCTAGACTTCAAAATTTAGCTAAAATATCAAGGTCATCTGGGTCTATAGACCAACATGTCCTGATCATTAGCATCTTTCCAAAAAAATAGACACTTGTTGAGCTAAATTATAGCGTTCGAGTCTTTTCGAGTGTGTATTATTCGAATGTACACTCGAAACTGCGGTAAGTAGAAAATTCGTATTTATGAGTCCTAGCCTTCAAAACTTGGCTAACATATCAAGAAAATGTGGGTCTATAGACCAACATGTCCTGATCACTAGCATGTTTTCAATCAAAATAGACACCTCTTGAATTAAATTATAGCGTTCGAGTCTTTTCGAGTGTGTATTTTTCGAATGCACATTCGAAACTGCTCTAAGTAGAAAATCTTATTTATGAGGCTTAGACTTCAAAATTTGGCTAAAATAACAAGATCATGTGGGTCTATAGACCAACATGTCCTGATCATTAGCATGTTTCCAATAGAAATAGACACATGTTGAGCTAAATTATAGCGTTCGAGTCTTTTCGAGTGTGTATTATTTGAATGTACACTCGAAACTTCTCTAAGTAGAAAAATCTTGTTTATGGCCTAGACTTCAAAATTTGGCTAACATATTAAGATCATGTGGGTCTATAGACCAACATGTCCTGATCATTAGCATGTTTCCGATAAAAATAGACACCTGTTGAGCTGAATTATAGCGTTCGAGTCTTTTCGATTGTGTATTATTCGAATGTACATTCGAAACTGCTCTAAGTAGAAAATCTTATTTATGAGGCTTAGACTTCAAAATTTGGCTAAAATAACAAGATCATGTGGGTCTATAGACCAACATGTCCTGATCATTAGCATGTTTCCAATAGAAATAGACACATGTTGAGCTAAATTATAGCGTTCGAGTCTTTTCGAGTGTGTATTATTTGAATGTACACTCGAAACTTCTCTAAGTAGAAAAATCTTGTTTATGGCCTAGACTTCAAAATTTGGCTAACATATTAAGATCATGTGGGTCTATAGACCAACATGTCCTGATCATTAGCATGTTTCCAATAAAAATAGACACCTCTTGAGCTAAATTATAGCGTTCGAGTCTTTTCGTGTGTGTATTTTTCGAATGTACACTCGAAACTTCTCTAAGTAGAAAATCTTATTTATGAGGCCTAGACTTCAAAATTTGGCTAAGTTATTAAGATCATGTGGGTCTATAGACCAACATGTCCTGATCATTAGCATGTTTCTAATAAAAATAGACACCTGTTGAGCTAAATTATAGCGTTCGAGTCTTTTCGAGTGTGTATTATTCGAATGTACACTCGAAACTGCTCTAAGTAGAAAATCTTGTTTATGAGGCCTAGACTTCAAAATTTGGATAAAATATCAAGATCATGTAGGTCTATAGACCAACATGTCCTGATCATTAGATTGTTTCCAATAACAATAGACATCTGTTGAGCTAAATTATAGCGTTCGAGTCTTTTCGAGTGTGTATTATTCGAATGTACACTCGAAACTGCTCTAAGTAGAAAATCTTGTTTATGAGGCCTAGACTTCAAAATTTGGATAAAATATTAAGATCATGTGGGTCTATAGACCAACATGTCCTGATCATTAGCATGTTTCCGATAAAAATAGACACCTGTTGAGCTAAATTATAGCGTTCGAGTCTTTTCGAGTGTGTATTATTCGAATGTACATTCGAAACTTCTCTAAGTAGAAAAATCTTGTTTATGAGGCCTAGACTTCAAAATTTAGCTAAAATATCAAGGTCATCTGGGTCTATAGACCAACATGTCCTGATCATTAGCATCTTTCCAAAAAAAAATAGACACTTGTTGAGCTAAATTATAGCGTTCGAGTCTTTTCGAGTGTGTATTATTCGAATGTACACTCGAAACTGCGGTAAGTAGAAAATTCGTATTTATGATGCCTAGCCTTCAAAACTTGGCTAACATATCAAGAAAATGTGGGTCTATAGACCAACATGTCCTGATCTTTAGCATGTTTTCAATCAAAATAGACACCTCTTGAATTAAATTATAGTGTTCGAGTATTTTTGAGTGTGTATTTTTCGAATGTACATTCGAAACTGCTCTAAGTAGACAAATCTTGTTTATGAAGCCTAGACTTCAAAATTTGGTTAAAATATTAAGATCATGTGGGTCTATAGACCAACATGTCCTGATCATTAGCATGTTTCCGATAAAAATAGACCTGTTGAGCTAAATTATAGTGTTCGAGTCTTTTTGAGTGTGTATTATTCGAATGTACACTCGAAACTTCTCTAAATAGAAAAATCTTGCATATGAGGCCTAGACTTCAAAATTTGGCTAAAATTTTAAGATCATGTGGGTCTATAGAGCAACATGTCCTGATCATTAGCATGTTTCCGATAAAAATAGACACCTGTGTAGCTGAATTATAGCGTTCGAGTCTTTTCGAGTGTGAATTATTCGAATGTACACTCGAAACTACTCTAAGTAGCAAATTCGTGGTTATGAGGCTTCGGCTTCAAAACTTGGCTAAAATATCAAGATCATGTGGGTCTATAGACCAACATGTCCTGATAATTAGCATGGTTTCAATCAAAATAGACACCTTTTGAGCTAAATTATAGCGTTCGAGTCTTTTCGAGTGTGTATTATTCGAATGTACACTCGAAACTTCTCTAAGTAGAAAATTCGTGTTTATGAGGCCTAGCCTTCAAAACTTGGCTAACATATCAAGATCATGTGGGTCTATAGACCAACATGTCCTGATTACTAGCATGTTTTCAATCAAAATAGACATCTCTTGAATTAAATTATAGCGTTCGAGTCTTTTCGAGTGTGTATTTTTCGAATGCACATTCGAAACTGCTCTAAGTAGAAAATCTTGTTTATGAGGCCTAGACTTCAAAATTTGGATTAAATATCAAGATCATGTGGGTCTATAGACCAACATGTCCTGATCATTAGCATGTTTCGAATAAAAATAGACACCTGTTGAGCTAAATTATAGCGTTCGAGTCTTTTCGAGTGTGTATTATTCGAATGTACACTCGAAACTGCTCTAAGTAGAAAATCTTGTTTATGAGGCCTAGACTTCAAAATTTGGATAAAATATCAAGATCATGTTGGTCTATACACCAACATGTCCTGATCATTAGCATGTTTCCAATAAAAATAGACACCTGTTGAGCTAAATTATAGCGTTCGAGTCTTTTCAAGTGTGTATTATTCGAATGTACACTCGAAACTGCTCTAAGTAGAAAATCTTGTTTATGAGGCTTAGACTTCAAAATTTGGATAAAATATCAAGATCATGTGGGTCTATAGACCAACATATCCTGATCATTAGCATGTTTCCAATAAAAATAGACACCTGTTGAGCTTAATTTTAGCGTTCGAGTCTTTTCGAGTGTGTATTATTCGAATGTACACTCGAAACTTCTCTAAGTAGAAAAATCTTGTTTATGAGGCCTAGACTTCAAAATTTGGCTAAAATATTAAGATCATGTGGGTCTATAGACCAACATGTCATGATCAGTAGCATGTTTCCGATAAAAATAGACACCTGTTGAGCTAAATTATAGCATTCGAGTCTTTTCGAGTGTGTATTTTTCGAATGTACACTCGAAACTTCTCTAAGTAGAAAATATTGTTTATGAGGCCTAGACTTCAAAACTTGGCTAAAATATCAACATCATGTGGGTCTATAGACTAACATGTCCTGATAATTAACATGTTTTCAATCAAAATAGACACCTCTTGAGCTAAATTAGCGTTCGAGTCTTTTCGAGTGTGTATTTTTCGAATGTACACTCGAAACTGCTCTAAGTAAGCAAATCTTGTTTATGAGGCCTAGAGTTCAAAATTTAGCTAAAATATCAAGGTCATCTGGGTCTATAGACCAACATGTCCTGATAATTAGCATCTTTCCAATAAAAATAGACACTTGTTGAGCTAAATTATAGCGTTCGAGTCTTTTCGAGTGTGTATTATTCGAATGTACACTCGAAACTGCGGTAAGTAGAAAATTCGTGTTTATGAGGCCTAGCCTTCAAAACTTACCTAACATATCAAGATCATGTGGGTCTATAGACCAACATGTCCTGATCACTAGCATGTTTTCAATCAAAATAGACACCTCTTGAATTAAATTATAGCGTTCGAGTCTTTTCGAGTGTGTATTTTTCGAATGCACATTAGAAACTGCTCTAAGTAGAAAATCTTATTTATGAGGCCTAGACTTCAAAATTTGGCTAAAATAACAAGATCATGTGGGTCTATAGACCAACATGTCCTGATCATTAGCATGTTTCCAATAAAAATAGACACCTGTTGAGCTAAATTATAGCGTTCGAGTCTTTTCGAGTGTGTATTATTCGAATGTACACTCGAAACTTCACTAAGTAGAAAAATCTTGTTTATGAGGCCTAGACTTCAAAATTTGGCTAAAATATTAAGATCATGTGGGTCTATAGACCAACATGTCATGATCATTAGCATGTTCCCGATAAAAATAGACACATGTTGAGCTAAATTATAGCATTCGAGTCTTTTCGAGTGTGTATCTTTCGAATGTACACTCGAAACTTCTCTAAGTAGAAAATATTGTTTATGAGGCCTAGACTTCAAAACTTGGCTAAAATATCAACATCATGTGGGTCTATAGACCAACATGTCCTGATAATTAGCATGTTTTCAATCAAAATAGACACCTCTTGAGCTAAATTAGCGTTCGAGTCTTTTCGAGTGTGTATTTTTCGAATGTACACTCGAAACTGCTCTAAGTAAGCAAATCTTGTTTATGAGGCCTAGACTTCAAAATTTAGCTAAACTATCAAGGTCATCTGGGTCTATAGACCAACATGCCCTGATCATTAGCATCTTTCCAATAAAAATAGACACTTGTTGAGCTAAATTATAGCGTTCGAGTCTTTTCGAGTGTGTATTATTCGAATGTACACTCGAAACTGCGGTAAGTAGAAAAATTCGTGTTTATGAGGCCTAGCCTTCAAAACTTGCCTAACATATCAAGATCATGTGGGTCTATAGACCAACATGTCCTGATCACTAGCATGTTTTCAATCAAAATAGACACCTCTTGAATTAAATTATAGCGTTCGAGTCTTTTCGAGTGTGTATTTTTAGAATGCACATTCGAAACTGCTCTAAGTAGAAAATCTTATTTATGAGGCCTAGACTTCAAAATTTGGCTAAAATAACAAGATCATGTGGGTCTATAGACCAACATGTCCTGATCATTAGCATGTTTCCAATAAAAATAGACACCTGTTGAGCTAAATTATAGCGTTCGAGTCTTTTCGAGTGTGTATTATTTGAAGTACACTCAAAACTTCTCTAAGTAGAAAATATTGTTTATGAGGCCTAGACTTCAAAACTTGGCTAAAATATCAACATCATGTGGGTCTATAGACCAACATGTCCTGATCATTAGCATGTTTCCAATAAAAATAGACACTTGTTGAGCTAAATTATAGCGTTCGAGTCTTTTCGAGTGTGTATTATTCGAATGTACACTCGAAACTGCTCTAAGTAGAAAATCTTGTTTATGAGGCTTAGACTTCAAAATTTGGATAAAATATCAAGATCATGTGGGTCTATAGACCAACATGTCCTGATCATTAGCATGTTTCCAATAAAAAGAGACACCTGTTGAGCTAAATTATAGCGTTCGAGTCTTTTCGAGTGTGTATTATTCGAATGTACACTCGAAACTTCTCTAAGTAGAAAAATCTTGTTTATGAGACCTAGACTTCAAAATTTGGCTAAAATATTAAGATCATGTGGGACTATAGACCAACATGTCCTGATCATTAGCATGTTTCCGATAAAAATAGACACCTGTTGAGCTAAATTATAGCATTCGAGTCTTTTCGAGTGTGTATTTTTCGAATGTACACTCGAAACTTCTCTAAGTAGAAAATATTGTTTATGAGGCCTAGACTTCAAAACTTGGCTAAAATATCAACATCATGTGGGTCTATAGACTAACATGTCCTGATAATTAACATGTTTTCAATCAAAATAGACACCTCTTGAGCTAAATTAGCGTTCGAGTCTTTTCGAGTGTGTATTTTTCGAATGTACACTCGAAACTGCTCTAAGTAAGCAAATCTTGTTTATGAGGCCTAGAGTTCAAAATTTAGCTAAACTATCAAGGTCATCTGGGTCTATAGACCAACATGTCCTGATCATTAGCATCTTTCCAATAAAAATAGACACTTGTTGAGCTAAATTATAGCGTTCGAGTCTTTTCGAGTGTGTATTATTCGAATGTACACTCGAAACTGCGGTAAGTAGAAAATTCGTGTTTATGAGGCCTAGCCTTCAAAACTTGGCTAACATATCAAGATCATGTGGGTCTATAGACCAACATGTCCTGATCACTAGCATGTTTTCAATCAAAATAGACACCTCTTGAGCTAAATTAGCGTTCGAGTCTTTTCGAGTGTGTATTTTTCGAATGTACACTCGAAACTGCTCTAAGTAAGCAAATCTTGTTTATGAGGCCTAGACTTCAAAATTTAGCTAAACTATCAAGGTCATCTGGGTCTATAGACTAACATGTCCTGATCATTAGCATCTTTCCAATAAAAATAGACACTTGTTGAGCTAAATTATAGCGTTCGAGTCTTTTCGAGTGTGTATTATTCGAATGTACACTCGAAACTGCGGTAAGTAGAAAATTCGTGTTTATGAGGCCTAGCCTTCAAAACTTGGCTAACATATCAAGATCATGTGGGTCTATAGACCAACATGTCCTGATCACTAGCATGTTTTCAATCAAAATAGACACCTCTTGAATTAAATTATAGCGTTCGAGTCTTTTCGAGTGTGTATTTTTCGAATGCACATTCGAAACTGCTATAAGTAGAAAATCTTATTTATGAGGCCTAGACTTCAAAATTTGGCTAAAATAACAAGATCATGTGGGTCTATAGACCAACATGTCCTGATCATTAGCATGTTTCCAATAAAAATAGACACCTGTTGAGCTAAATTATAGCGTTCGAGTCTTTTCGAGTGTGTATTATTTGAATGTACACTCGAAACTTCTCTAAGTAGAAAAATCTTGTTTATGGCCTAGACTTCAAAATTTGGCTAACATATTAAGATCATGTAGGTCTATAGACCAACATGTCCTGATCATTAGCATGTTTCCGATAAAAATAGACACCTGTTGAGCTGAATTATAGCGTTCGAGTCTTTTCGATTGTGTATTATTCGAATGTACACTCGAAACTGCTCTAAGTAGAAAATTCGTGCTTATGAGGCCTAGGCTTCAAAACTTGGCTAAAATATCAAGATTATGTTGGTCTATAGACCAACATGTCCTGATCATTAGCATGTTTCCAATAAAAATAGACACCTCTTGAGCTAAATTATAGCGTTCGAGTCTTTTCGTGTGTGTATTTTTCGAATGTACACTCGAAACTTCTCTAAGTAGAAAATCTTATTTATGAGGCCTAGACTTTAAAATTTGGCTAAATTATTAAGATTATGTGGGTCTATAGACCAACATGTCCTGATCATTAGCATGTTTCTAATAAAAATAGACACCTGTTGAGCTAAATTATAGCGTTCGAGTCTTTTCGAGTGTGTATTATTCGAATGTACACTCGAAACTGCTCTAAGTAGAAAATCTTGTTTACGAGGCCTAGACTTCAAAATTTTGATAATATATCAAGATCATGTAGGTCTATAGACCAACATGTCCTGATCATTAGCATGTTTCCAATAAAAATAGACACCTGTTGAGCTAAATTATAGCGTTCGAGTCTTTTCGAGTGTGTATTATTCGAATGTACACTCGACACTGCTCTAAGTAGAAAATTTTATTTATGAGGCCTAGACTTCAAAATTTGGATAAAATATTAAGATCATGTGGGTCTATAGACCAACATGTCCTGATCATTAGCATGTTTCCGATAAAAATAGACACCTGTTGAGCTAAATTATAGCGTTCGAGTCTTTTCGAGTGTGTATTATTCGAATGTACACTCGAAACTTCTCTAAGTAGAAAAATCTTGTTTATGAGGCCTAGACTTCAAAATTTGGCTAAAATATTAATATCATTTGGGTCTATAGACCAATATAACCTGATCATTAGCATGTTTCCGATAAAAATAGACACCTGTTGAGCTAAATTATAGCATTCGAGTCTTTTCGAGTGTGTATTTTTTCGAATGTACACTCGAAACTTCTCTAAGTAGAAAATATTACTTATGAGGCCTAGACTTCAAAACTTGGATAAAATATCAACATCATGTGGGTCTATAGCCAACATGTCCTGATAATTAGCATGTTTTCAATCAAAATAGACACCTCTTGAGCTAAATTAGCGTTCGAGTCTTTTCGAGTGTGTATTTTTCGAATGTACACTCGAAACTGCTCTAAGTAAGCAAATCTTGTTTATAAGGCCTAGACTTCAAAATTTAGCTAAAATATCAAGGTCATCTGGGTCTATAGACCAACATGTCCTGATCATTAGCATCTTTCCAAAAAAAATAGACACTTGTTGAGCTAAATTATAGCGTTCGAGTCTTTTCGAGTGTGTATTATTCGAATGTACACTCGAACCTGCGGTAAGTAGAAAATTCGTATTTATGAGGCCTAGCCTTCAAAACTTGGCTAACATATCAAGAAAATGTGGGTCTATAGACCAACATGTCCTGATCACTAGCATGTTTTCAATCAAAATAGACACCTCTTGAATTAAATTATAGCGTTCGAGTCTTTTTGAGTGTGTATTTTTCGAATGCACATTCGAAGCTGCTCTAAGTAGAAAATCTTATTTATGAGGCTTAGACTTCAAAATTTGGCTAAAATAACAAGATCATGTGGGTCTATAGACCAACATGTCCTGATCATTAGCATGTTTCCAATATAAATAGACATATGTTGAGCTAAATTATAGCGTTCGAGTCTTTTCGAGGGTGCATTATTTGAATGTACACTCGAAACTTCTCTAAGTAGAAAAATCTTGTTTATGGCCTAGACTTCAAAATTTGGCTAACATATTAAGATCATGTGGGTCTATAGACCAACATGTCCTGATCATTAGCATGTTTCCGATAAAAATAGACACCTGTTGAGCTGAATTATAGCGTTCGAGTCTTTTCGAGTGTGTATTATTCGAATGTACACTCGAAACTGCGGTAAGTAGAAAATTCGTATTTATGAGGCCTAGCCTTCAAAACTTGGCTAACATATCAAGAAAATGTGGGTCTATAGACCAACATGTCCTGATCACTAGCATGTTTTCAATCAAAATAGACACCTCTTGAATTAAATTATAGCGTTCGAGTCTTTTCGAGTGTGTATTTTTCGAATGCACATTCGAAACTGCTCTAAGTAGAAAATCTTATTTATGAGGCTTAGACTTCAAAATTTGGCTAAAATAACAAGATCATGTGGGTCTATAGACCAACATGTCCTGATCATTAGCATGTTTCCAATAGAAATAGACACATGTTGAGCTAAATTATAGCGTTCGAGTCTTTTCGAGTGTGTATTATTTGAATGTACACTCGAAACTTCTCTAAGTAGAAAAATCTTGTTTATGGCCTAGACTTCAAAATTTGGCTAACATATTAAGATCATGTGGGTCTATAGACCAACATGTCCTGATCATTAGCATGTTTCCGATAAAAATAGACACCTGTTGAGCTGAATTATAGCGTTCGAGTCTTTTCGATTGTGTATTATTCGAATGTACACTCGAAATTGCTCTAAGTAGAAAATTCGTGTTTATGAGGCCTAGGCTTCAAAACTTGGATAATATATCAAGATTATGTTGGTCTATAGACCAACATGTCCTGATCATTAGCATGTTTCCAATAAAAATAGACACCTCTTGAGCTAAATTATAGCGTTCGAGTCTTTTCGAGTGTGTATTATTCGAATGTACACTCGAAACTGCTCTAAGTAGAAAATTCGTGTTTATGAGGCCTAGGCTTCAAAATTTGGCTAAAATAACAAGATCATGTTGGTCTATAGACCAACATGTCCTGATCATTAGCATGTTTCCAATAAAAATAGACACCTGTTGAGCTAAATTATAGCGTTCGAGTCTTTTCGAGTGTGTATTATTTGAATGTACACTCGAAACTTCTCTAAGTAGAAAATTCGTGTTTATGAGGCCTAGGCTTCAAAATTTGGCTAAAATAACAAGATCATGTGGGTCTATAGACCAACATGTCCTGATAATTAGCATGTTTCCAATAAAAATAGACACCTGTTGAGCTAAATTATAGCGTTCGAGTCTTTTCGAGTGTGTATTATTCGAATGTACACTCGAAACTGCGGTAAGTAGAAAATTCGTGTTTATGAGGCCTAGCCTTCAAAACTTGGCTAACATATCAAGATCATGTGGGTCTATAGACCAACATGTCCTGATCACTAGCATGTTTTCAATCAAAATAGACACCTCTTGAATTAAATTATAGCGTTCGAGTCTTTTCGAGTGTGTATTTTTCGAATGCACATTCGAAACTGCTCTAAGTAGAAAATCTTATTTATGAGGCCTAGACTTCAAAATTTGGCTAAAATAACAAGATCATGTGGGTCTATAGACCAACATGTCCTGATCAATAGCATGTTTTCAATAAAAATAGACACCTGTTGAGCTAAATTATAGCGTTCGAGCCTTTTCGAGTGTGTATTATTTGAATGTACACTCGAAACTTCTCTAAGTAGAAAATATTTTTTATGAGGCCTAGACTTCAAAACTTGGCTAAAATATCAACATCATGTGGGTCTATAGACCAACATGTCCTGATAATTAACATGTTTTCAATCAAAATAGACACCTCTTGAGCTAAATTATAGCGTTAGAGTCTTTTCGAGTGTGTATTATTCGAATGTACACTCGAAACTTCTCTAAGTAGAAAATTCGTGTTTATAAGGCCTAGCCTTCAAAACTTGGCTAACATATCAAGATCATGTGGGTCTATAGACCAACATGTCCTGATTACTAGCATGTTTTCAATCAAAATAGACACCTCTTGAATTAAATTATAGCGTTCGAGTCTTTTCGAGTGTGTATTTTTCGAATGCACATTCGAAACTGCTCTAAGTAGAAAATCTTGTTTATGAGGCCTAGACTTCAAAATTTGGATTAAATATCAAGATCATGTGGGTCTATAGACCAACATGTCCTGATCATTAGCATGTTTCGAATAAAAATAGACACCTGTTGAGCTAAATTATAGCGTTCGAGTCTTTTCGAGTGTGTATTATTCGAATGTACACTCGAAACTGCTCTAAGTAGAAAATTCGTGTTTATGAGGCCTAGGCTTCAAAATTTGGCTAAAATAACAAGATCATGTGGGTCTATAGACCAACATGTCCTGATCATTAGCATGTTTCCAATAAAAATAGACACCTGTTGAGCTAAATTATAGCGTTCGAGTCTTTTCGAGTGTGTATTATTCGAATGTACACTCGAAACTGCTCTAAGTAGAAAATTCGTGTTTATGAGGGCTAGGCTTCAAAATTTGGATAAAATAACAAGATCATGTGGGTCTATAGACCAACATGTCCTGATCATTAGCATCTTTCCAATAAAAATAGACACATGTTGAGCTAAATTATAGCGTTCGAGTCTTTTCGAGTGTGTATTATTCGAATGTACACTCGAAACTTCTCTAAGTAGAAAATCTTGTTTATGAGGCCTAGACTTCAAAATTTGGATAAAATATCAAGATCATGTGGGTCTATAGACCAACATGTCCTGATCATTAGCATATTTCCAATAAAAATAGACACCTGTTGAGCTAAATTATAGCGTTCGAGTCTTTTCGAGTGTGTATTATTCGAATGTACACTCGAAACTTCTCTAAGTAGAAAATTCGTGTTTATGAGGCCTAGGCTTCAAAATTTGGCTAAAATATCAAGATCATGTGGGTCTATAGACCAACATGTCCTGATCATTAGAATGTTTCCAATAAAAATAGACACCTGTTGAGCTAAATTATAGCGTTCGAGTCTTTTCGAGTGTGTATTATTCGAATGTACACTCGAAACTTCTCTAAGTAGAAAAATCTTATTTATGAGGCCTAGACTTCAAAATTTGGATAAAATATTAAGATCATGTGGGTCTATAGACCAACATGTCCTGATCATTAGCATGTTTCCGATAAAAATAGACACCTGTTGAGCTAAATTATAGCGTTCGAGTCTTTTCGAGTGTGTATTATTCGAATGTACACTCGAAACTGCTCTAAGTAGAAAATCTTGTTTATGAGGCCTAGACTTCAAAATTTGGATAAAATATCAAGATCATATGGGTCTATAGACCAACATGTCCTGATCATTAGCATTTTTCCAATAAAAATAGACACCTGTTGATCTAAATTATAGCGTTCGAGTCTTTTCGAGTGTGTATTATTCGAATGTACACTCGAAACTGCTCTAAGTAGAAAATCTTGTTTATGAGGCCTAGACTTCAAAATTTGGATAAAATATCAAGATCATGTGGGTCCATAGACCAACATGTCCTGATCATTAGCATGTTTCCAATAAAAATAGACACCTGTTGAGCTAAATTATAACGTTCGAGTCTTTTCGAGTGTGTATTATTCGAATGTACACTCGAAACTTCTCTAAGTAGAAAAATCTTATTTATGAGGCCTAGACTTCAAAATTTGGCTAAAATATTAAGATCATGTGGGTCTATAGACCAACATGTCCTGATCATTAGCATGTTTCCGATAAAAATAAACACCTGTTGAGCTAATTTATAGCATTCGAGTCTTTTCGAGTGTGTATTTTTCGAATGTACACTCGAAACTTCTCTAAGTAGAAAATATTATTTATGAGGCCTAGACTTCAAAACTTGGCTAAAATATCAACATCATGTGGGTCTATAGACCAACATGTCCTGATAATTAGCATGTTTTCAATCAAAATAGACACCTCTTGAGATAAATTAGCGTTCGAGTCTTTTCGAGTGTGTATTTTTCGAATGTACACTCGAAACTGCTCTAAGTAAGAAAATCTTGTTTATGAGGCCTAGATTTCAAAATTTTGCTAAAATATCAAGATCATCTGGGTCTATAGACCAACATGTCCTGATCATAAGCATCTTTCCAAAAAAAATAGAAACCTGTTGAGCTAAATTATAGCATTCGAGTCTTTTCGAGTGTGTATTTTTTGAATGTACACTCGAAACTTCTCTAAGTAGAAACTATTATTTATGAGGCCTAGACTTCAAAACTTGGCTAAAATATCAATATCATGTGGGTCTATAGACCAACATGTCCTGATAATTAGCATGTTTTCAATCAAAATAGACACCTCTTGAGCTAAATTAGCGTTCGAGTCTTTTCGAGTGTGTATTTTTCGAATGTACACTCGAAACTGCTTTAAGTAAGCAAATCTTGTTTATGAGGACTAGACTTCAAAATTTAGCTAAAATATCAAGGTCATCTGGGTCTATAGACCAACATGTCCTGATCATTAGCATCTTTCCAATGAAAATAGACACTTGTTGAGCTAAATTATAGCGTTCGAGTGTTTTCGAGTGTGTATTATTCGAATGTACACTCGAAACTGCGGTAAGTAGAAAATTCATGTTTATGAGGCCTAGCTTTCAAAACTTGGCTAACATATCAAGATAATGTGGGTCTATAGACCAACATGTCCTGATCATTAGCATGTTTTCAATCAAAATAGACACCTCTTGAATTAAATTATAGCGTTCGAGTCATTTCGAGTGTGTATTTTTCGAATGTACATTCGAAACTGCTCTAAGTAGACAAATCTTGATTATGAGGCCTAGACTTCAAAATTTGGCTAAATTATCAAGATCATGTGGGTCTATAGACCAACATGTCCTGATCATTAGCATGTTTCCAATAAAAATAGACACCTGTTGAGCTAAATTATAGCGTTCGAGTCTTTTCGAGTGTGTATTATTCGAATGTACACTCGAAACTGCTCTAAGTAGAAAATCTTGTTTATGAGGCCTAGACTTCAAAATTTTGATAATATATCAAGATCATGTAGGTCTATAGACCAACATGTCCTGATCATTAGCATGTTTCCAATAAAAATAGACACCTGTTGAGCTAAATTATAGCGTTCGAGTCTTTTCGAGTGTGTATTATTCGAATGTACACTCGACACTGCTCTAAGTAGAAAATTTTATTTATGAGGCCTAGACTTCAAAATTTGGATAAAATATTAAGATCATGTGGGTCTATAGACCAACATGTCCTGATCATTAGCATGTTTCCGATAAAAATAGACACCTGTTGAGCTAAATTATAGCGTTCGAGTCTTTTCGAGTGTGTATTATTCGAATGTACACTCGAAACTTCTCTAAGTAGAAAAATCTTGTTTATGAGGCCTAGACTTCAAAATTTGGCTAAAATATTAATATCATTTGGGTCTATAGACCAATATAACCTGATCATTAGCATGTTTCCGATAAAAATAGACACCTGTTGAGCTAAATTATAGCATTCGAGTCTTTTCGAGTGTGTATTTTTTCGAATGTACACTCGAAACTTCTCTAAGTAGAAAATATTACTTATGAGGCCTAGACTTCAAAACTTGGATAAAATATCAACATCATGTGGGTCTATAGCCAACATGTCCTGATAATTAGCATGTTTTCAATCAAAATAGACACCTCTTGAGCTAAATTAGCGTTCGAGTCTTTTCGAGTGTGTATTTTTCGAATGTACACTCGAAACTGCTCTAAGTAAGCAAATCTTGTTTATAAGGCCTAGACTTCAAAATTTAGCTAAAATATCAAGGTCATCTGGGTCTATAGACCAACATGTCCTGATCATTAGCATCTTTCCAAAAAAAATAGACACTTGTTGAGCTAAATTATAGCGTTCGAGTCTTTTCGAGTGTGTATTATTCGAATGTACACTCGAACCTGCGGTAAGTAGAAAATTCGTATTTATGAGGCCTAGCCTTCAAAACTTGGCTAACATATCAAGAAAATGTGGGTCTATAGACCAACATGTCCTGATCACTAGCATGTTTTCAATCAAAATAGACACCTCTTGAATTAAATTATAGCGTTCGAGTCTTTTTGAGTGTGTATTTTTCGAATGCACATTCGAAGCTGCTCTAAGTAGAAAATCTTATTTATGAGGCTTAGACTTCAAAATTTGGCTAAAATAACAAGATCATGTGGGTCTATAGACCAACATGTCCTGATCATTAGCATGTTTCCAATATAAATAGACATATGTTGAGCTAAATTATAGCGTTCGAGTCTTTTCGAGGGTGCATTATTTGAATGTACACTCGAAACTTCTCTAAGTAGAAAAATCTTGTTTATGGCCTAGACTTCAAAATTTGGCTAACATATTAAGATCATGTGGGTCTATAGACCAACATGTCCTGATCATTAGCATGTTTCCGATAAAAATAGACACCTGTTGAGCTGAATTATAGCGTTCGAGTCTTTTCGAGTGTGTATTATTCGAATGTACACTCGAAACTGCGGTAAGTAGAAAATTCGTATTTATGAGGCCTAGCCTTCAAAACTTGGCTAACATATCAAGAAAATGTGGGTCTATAGACCAACATGTCCTGATCACTAGCATGTTTTCAATCAAAATAGACACCTCTTGAATTAAATTATAGCGTTCGAGTCTTTTCGAGTGTGTATTTTTCGAATGCACATTCGAAACTGCTCTAAGTAGAAAATCTTATTTATGAGGCTTAGACTTCAAAATTTGGCTAAAATAACAAGATCATGTGGGTCTATAGACCAACATGTCCTGATCATTAGCATGTTTCCAATAGAAATAGACACATGTTGAGCTAAATTATAGCGTTCGAGTCTTTTCGAGTGTGCATTATTTGAATGTACACTCGAAACTTCTCTAAGTAGAAAAATCTTGTTTATGGCCTAGACTTCAAAATTTGGCTAACATATTAAGATCATGTGGGTCTATAGACCAACATGTCCTGATCATTAGCATGTTTCCGATAAAAATAGACACCTGTTGAGCTGAATTATAGCGTTCGAGTCTTTTCGATTGTGTATTATTCGAATGTACACTCGAAACTGCTCTAAGTAGAAAATTCGTGCTTATGAGGCCTAGGCTTCAAAACTTGGCTAAAATATCAAGATTATGTTGGTCTATAGACCAACATGTCCTGATCATTAGCATGTTTTCAATAAAAATAGACACCTCTTGAGCTAAATTATAGCGTTCGAGTCTTTTCGTGTGTGTATTTTTCGAATGTACACTCGAAACTTCTCTAAGTAGAAAATCTTATTTATGAGGCCTAGACTTTAAAATTTGGCTAAATTATTAAGATTATGTGGGTCTATAGACCAACATGTCCTGATCATTAGCATGTTTCTAATAAAAATAGACACCTGTTGAGCTAAATTATAGCGTTCGAGTCTTTTCGAGTGTGTATTATTCGAATGTACACTCGAAACTGCTCTAAGTAGAAATCTTGTTTATGAGGCCTAGACTTCAAAATTTGGATAATATATCAAGATCATGTAGGTCTATAGACCAACATGTCCTGATCATTAGCATGTTTCCAATAAAAATAGACACCTGTTGAGCTAAATTATAGCGTTCGAGTCTTTTCGAGTGTGTATTATTCGAATGTACACTCGACACTGCTCTAAGTAGAAAATTTTATTTATGAGGCCTAGACTTCAAAATTTGGATAAAATATTAAGATCATGTGGGTCTATAGACCAACATGTCATGATCATTAGCATGTTTCCGATAAAAATAGACACCTGTTGAGCTAAATTATAGCGTTCGAGTCTTTTCGAGTGTGTATTATTCGAATGTACACTCGAAACTTCTCTAAGTAGAAAAATCTTGTTTATGAGGCCTAGACTTCAAAATTTGGATAAAATATCAAGATCATGTGGGTCTATAGACCAACATGTCATGATCATTAGCATGTTTCCAATAAAAATAGACACCTGTTGAGCTAAATTATAGCGTTCGAGTCTTTTCGAGTGTGTATTATTCGAATGTACACTCGAAACTTCTCTAAGTAGAAAATTCGTGTTTATGAGGCCTAGCCTTCAAAACTTGGCTGACATATCAAGATCATGTGGGTCTATAGACCAACATGTCCTGATTACTAGCATGTTTTCAATCAAAATAGACACCTCTTGAATTAAATTATAGCGTTCGAGTCTTTTCGAGTGTGTATTTTTCGAATGCACATTCGAAACTGCTCTAAGTAGAAAATCTTGTTTATGAGGCCTAGACTTCAAAATTTGGATTAAATATCAAGATCATGTGGGTCTATAGACCAACATTTCCTGATCATTAGCATGTTTCGAATAAAAATAGACACCTGTTGAGCTAAATTATAGCGTTCGAGTCTTTTCGAGTGTGTATTATTCGAATGTACACTCGAAACTGCTCTAAGTAGAAAATCTTGTTTATGAGGCCTAGACTTCAAAATTTGGATAAAATATCAACATCATGTGGGTCTATAGCCAACATGTCCTGATAATTAGCATGTTTTCAATCAAAATAGACACCTCTTGAGCTAAATTAGCGTTCGAGTCTTTTCGAGTGTGTATTTTTCGAATGTACACTCGAAACTGCTCTAAGTAAGCAAATCTTGTTTATAAGGCCTAGACTTCAAAATTTAGCTAAAATATCAAGGTCATCTGGGTCTATAGACCAACATGTCCTGATCATTAGCATCTTTCCAAAAAAAAATAGACACTTGTTGAGCTAAATTATAGCGTTCGAGTCTTTTCGAGTGTGTATTATTCGAATGTACACTCGAAACTGCGGTAAGTAGAAAATTCGTATTTATGAGGCCTAGCCTTCAAAACTTGGCTAACATATCAAGAAAATGTGGGTCTATAGACCAACATGTCCTGATCACTAGCATGTTTTCAATCAAAATAGACACCTCTTGAATTAAATTATAGCGTTCGAGTCTTTTCGAGTGTGTATTTTTCGAATGCACATTCGAAACTGCTCTAACTAGAAAATCTTATTTATGAGGCTTAGACTTCAAAATTTGGCTAAAATAACAAGATCATGTGGGTCTATAGACCAACATGTCCTGATCATTAGCATGTTTCCAATAGAAATAGACACATGTTGAGCTAAATTATAGCGTTCGAGTCTTTTCGAGTGTGCATTATTTGAATGTACACTCGAAACTTCTCTAAGTAGAAAAATCTTGTTTATGGCCTAGACTTCAAAATTTGGCTAACATATTATGATCATGTGGGTCTATAGACCAACATGTCCTGATCATTAGCATGTTTCCGATAAAAATAGACACCTGTTGAGCTGAATTATAGCGTTCGAGTCTTTTCGATTGTGTATTATTCGAATGTACACTCGAAACTGCTCTAAGTAGAAAATTCGTGTTTATGAGGCCTAGGCTTCAAAACTTGGCTAAAATATCAAGATTATGTTGGTCCATAGACCAACATGTCCTGATCATTAGCATGTTTCCAATAAAAATAGACACCTGTTGAGCTAAATTATAGCGTTCGAGTCTTTTCGAGTGTGTATTATTCGAATGTACACTCGAAACTTCTCTAAATAGAAAAATCTTATTTATGAGGCCTAGACTTCAAAATTTGGCTAAAATATCAAGATTATGTTGGTCTATAGACCAACATGTCCTGATCATTAGCATGTTTCCGATAAAAATAGACACCTGTTGAGCTGAATTATAGCGTTCGAGTCTTTTCGATTGTGTATTATTCGAATGTACACTCGAAACTGCTCTAAGTAGAAAATTCGTGTTTATGAGGCCTAGGCTTCAAAACTTGGCTAAAATATCAAGATTATGTTGGTCTATAGACCAACATGTCCTGATCATTAGCATGTTTCCAATAAAAATAGACACCTGTTGAGCTAAATTATAGCGTTCGAGTCTTTTCGAGTGTGTATTATTCGAATGTACACTCGAAACTTCTCTAAGTAGAAAAATCTTGTTTATGAGGCCTAGACTTCAAAATTTGGCTAAAATATTAAGATCATGTGGTTCTATAGACCAACATGTCCTGATCATTAGCATGTTTCCGATAAAAATAGACACTTGTTGAGCTGAATTATAGTATTCGAGTCTTTTCGATTGTGTATTATTCGAATGTACACTCGAAACTGCTCTAAGTAGAAAATTCGTGTTTATGAGGCCTAGGCTTCAAAACTTGGCTAAAATATCAAGATTATGTTGGTCTATAGACCAACATGTCCTGATCATTAGCATGTTTCCAATAAAAATAGACACCTCTTGAGCTAAATTATAGCGTTCGAGTCTTTTCGTGTGTGTATTTTTCGAATGTAGACTCGAAACTTCTCTAAGTAGAAAATCTTATTTATGAGGCCTAGACTTCAAAATTTGGCTAAATTATCAAGATCATGTGGGTCTATAGACCAACATGTCCTGATCATTAGCATGTTTCCAATAAAAATAGACACCTGTTGAGCTAAATTATAGCATTCGAGTCTTTTCGAGTGTGTATTATTCGAATGTACACTCGAAACTGCTCTAAGTAGAAAATCTTGTTTATGAGGCCTAGACTTCAAAATTTGGATAATATATCAAGATCATGTAGGTCTATAGACCAACATGTCCTGATCATTAGCATGTTTCCAATAAAAATAGACACCTGTTGAGCTAAATTATAGCGTTCGAGTCTTTTCGAGTGTGTATTATTCGAATGTACACTCGACACTGCTCTAAGTAGAAAATTTTATTTATGAGGCCTAGACTTCAAAATTTGGATAAAATATTAAGATCATGTGGGTCTATAGACCAACATGTCCTGATCATTAGCATGTTTCCGATAAAAATAGACACCTGTTGAGCTAAATTATAGCGTTCGAGTCTTTTCGAGTGTGTATTATTCGAATGTACACTCGAAACTTCTCTAAGTAGAAAAATCTTGTTTATGAGGCCTAGACTTCAAAATTTGGCTAAAATATTAAGATCATTTGGGTCTATAGACCAATATGTCCTGATCATTAGCATGTTTCCGATAAAAATAGACACATGTTGAGCTAAATTATAGCATTCGAGTCTTTTCGAGTGTGTATTTTTTCGAATGTACACTCGAAACTTCTCTAAGTAGAAAATATTATTTATGAGGCCTAGACTTCAAAACTTGGATAAAATATCAACATCATGTGGGTCTATAGCCAACATGTCCTGATAATTAGCATGTTTTCAATCAAAATAGACACCTCGTGAGCTAAATTAGCGTTCGAGTCTTTTCGAGTGTGTACTTTTCGAATGTACACTCGAAACTGCTCTAAGTAAGCAAATCTTGTTTATAAGGCCTAGACTTCAAAATTTAGCTAAAATATCAAGGTCATCTGGGTCTATAGACCAACATGTCCTGATCATTAGCATCTTTCCAAAAAAAATAGACACTTGTTGAGCTAAATTATAGCGTTCGAGTCTTTTCGAGTGTGTATTATTCGAATGTACACTCGAAACTGCGGTAAGTAGAAAATTCGTATTTATGAGGCCTAGCCTTCAAAACTTGGCTAACATATCAAGAAAATGTGGGTCAATAGACCAACATGTCCTGATCACTAGCATGTTTTCAATCAAAATAGACACCTCTTGAATTAAATTATAGCGTTCGAGTCTTTTCGAGTGTGTATTTTTCGAATGCACATTCGAAACTGCTCTAACTAGAAAATCTTATTTATGAGGCTTAGACTTCAAAATTTGGCTAAAATAACAAGATCATGTGGGTCTATAGACCAACATGTCCTGATCATTAGCATGTTTCCAATAGAAATAGACACATGTTGAGCTAAATTATAGCGTTCGAGTCTTTTCGAGTGTGCATTATTTGAATGTACACTCGAAACTTCTCTAAGTAGAAAAATCTTGTTTATGGCCTAGACTTCAAAATTTGGCTAACATATTATGATCATGTGGGTCTATAGACCAACATGTCCTGATCATTAGCATGTTTCCGATAAAAATAGACACCTGTTGAGCTGAATTATAGCGTTCGAGTCTTTTCGATTGTGTATTATTCGAATGTACACTCGAAACTGCTCTAAGTAGAAAATTCGTGTTTATGAGGCCTAGGCTTCAAAACTTGGCTAAAATATCAAGATTATGTTGGTCTATAGACCAACATGTCCTGATCATTAGCATGTTTACAATAAAAATAGACACCTCTTGAGCTAAATTATAGCGTTCGAGTCTTTTCGTGTGTGTATTTTTCGAATGTACACTCGAAACTTCTCTAAGTAGAAAATCTTATTTATGAGGCCTAGACTTTAAAATTTGGCTAAATTATTAAGATTATGTGGGTCTATAGACCAACATGTCCTGATCATTAGCATGTTTCTAATAAAAATAGACACCTGTTGAGCTAAATTATAGCGTTCGAGTCTTTTCGAGTGTGTATTATTCGAATGTACACTCGAAACTGCTCTAAATAGAAAATCTTGTTTATGAGGCCTAGACTTCAAAATTTGGATAATATATCAAGATCATGTAGGTCTATAGACCAACATGTCCTGATCATTAGCATGTTTCCAATAAAAATAGACACCTGTTGAGCTAAATTATAGCGTTCGAGTCTTTTCGAGTGTGTATTATTCGAATGTACACTCGAACCTGCGGTAAGTAGAAAATTCGTATTTATGAGGCCTAGCCTTCAAAACTTGGCTAACATATCAAGAAAATGTGGGTCTATAGACCAACATGTCCTGATCACTAGCATGTTTTCAATCAAAATAGACACCTCTTGAATTAAATTATAGCGTTCGAGTCTTTTTGAGTGTGTATTTTTCGAATGCACATTCGAAGCTGCTCTAAGTAGAAAATCTTATTTATGAGGCTTAGACTTCAAAATTTGGCTAAAATAACAAGATCATGTGGGTCTATAGACCAACATGTCCTGATCATTAGCATGTTTCCAATATAAATAGACATATGTTGAGCTAAATTATAGCGTTCGAGTCTTTTCGAGGGTGCATTATTTGAATGTACACTCGAAACTTCTCTAAGTAGAAAAATCTTGTTTATGGCCTAGACTTCAAAATTTGGCTAACATATTAAGATCATGTGGGTCTATAGACCAACATGTCCTGATCATTAGCATGTTTCCGATAAAAATAGACACCTGTTGAGCTGAATTATAGCGTTCGAGTCTTTTCGAGTGTGTATTATTCGAATGTACACTCGAAACTGCGGTAAGTAGAAAATTCGTATTTATGAGGCCTAGCCTTCAAAACTTGGCTAACATATCAAGAAAATGTGGGTCTATAGACCAACATGTCCTGATCACTAGCATGTTTTCAATCAAAATAGACACCTCTTGTATTAAATTATAGCGTTCGAGTCTTTTCGAGTGTGTATTTTTCGAATGCACATTCGAAACTGCTCTAACTAGAAAATATTATTTATGAGGCTTAGACTTCAAAATTTGGCTAAAATAACAAGATCATGTGGGTCTATAGACCAACATGTCCTGATCATTAGCATGTTTCCAATAGAAATAGACACATGTTGAGCTAAATTATAGCGTTCGAGTCTTTTCGAGTGTGCATTATTTGAATGTACACTCGAAACTTCTCTAAGTAGAAAAATCTTGTTTATGGCCTAGACTTCAAAATTTGGCTAACATATTATGATCATGTGGGTCTATAGACCAACATGTCCTGAGCATTAGCATGTTTCCGATAAAAATAGACACCTGTTGAGCTGAATTATAGCGTTCGAGTCTTTTCGATTGTGTATTATTCGAATGTACACTCGAAACTGCTCTAAGTAGAAAATTCGTGTTTATGAGGCCTAGGCTTCAAAACTTGGCTAAAATATCAAGATTATGTTGGTCTATAGACCAACATGTCCTGATCATTAGCATGTTTCCAATAAAAATAGACACCTCTTGAGCTAAATTATAGCGTTCGAGTCTTTTTGTGTGTGTATTTTTCGAATGTACACTCGAAACTTCTCTAAGTAGAAAATCTTATTTATGAGGCCTAGACTTTAAAATTTGGCTAAATTATTAAGATTATGTGGGTCTATAGACCAACATGTCCTGATCATTAGCATGTTTCCAATAAAAATAGACACCTCTTGAGCTAAATTATAGCGTTCGAGTCTTTTTGTGTGTGTATTTTTCGAATGTACACTCGAAACTTCTCTAAGTAGAAAATCTTGTTTATGAGGCCTAGACTTTAAAATTTGGCTAAATTATTAAGATTATGTGGGTCTATAGACCAACATGTCCTGATCATTAGCATGTTTCCAATAAAAATAGACACCTGTTGAGCTAAATTATAGCGTTCGAGTCTTTTCGAGTGTGTATTATTCGAATGTACACTCGACACTGCTCTAAGTAGAAAATTTTATTTATGAGGCCTAGACTTCAAAATTTGGATAAAATATTAAGATCATGTGGGTCTATAGACCAACATGTCCTGATCATTAGCATGTTTCCGATAAAAATAGACACCTGTAGAGCTAAATTATAGCGTTCGAGTCTTTTCGAGTGTGTATTATTCGAATGTACACTCGAAACTTCTCTAAGTAGAAAAATCTTGTTTATGAGGCCTAGACTTCAAAATTTGGCTAAAATATTAAGATCATTTGGGTCTATAGACCAATATGTCCTGATCATTAGCATGTTTCCGATAAAAATAGACACCTGTTGAGCTAAATTATAGCATTCGAGTCTTTTCGAGTGTGTATTTTTTCGAATGTACACTCGAAACTTCTCTAAGTAGAGAATATTATTTATGAGGCCTAGACTTCAAAACTTGGATAAAATATCAACATCATGTGGGTCTATAGCCAACGTGTCCTGATAATTAGCATGTTTTCAATCAAAATAGACACCTCTTGAGCTAAATTAGCGTTCGAGTCTTTTCGAGTGTGTATTTTTCGAATGTACACTCGAAACTGCTCTAAGTAAGCAAATCTTGTTTATAAGGCCTAGACTTCAAAATTTAGCTAAAATATCAAGGTCATCTGGGTCTATAGACCAACATGTCCTGATCATTAGCATCTTTCCAAAAAAAATAGACACTTGTTGAGCTAAATTATAGCGTTCGAGTCTTTTCGAGTGTGTATTATTCGAATGTACACTCGAACCTGCGGTAAGTAGAAAATTCGTATTTATGAGGCCTAGCCTTCAAAACTTGGCTAACATATCAAGAAAATGTGGGTCTATAGACCAACATGTCCTGATCACTAGCATGTTTTCAATCAAAATAGACACCTCTTGAATTAAATTATAGCGTTCGAGTCTTTTTGAGTGTGTATTTTTCGAATGCACATTCGAAACTGCTCTAAGTAGAAAATCTTATTTATGAGGCTTAGACTTCAAAATTTGGCTAAAATAACAAGATCATGTGGGTCTATAGACCAACATGTCCTGATCATTAGCATGTTTCCAATAGAAATAGACACATGTTGAGCTAAATTATAGCGTTCGAGTCTTTTCGAGGGTGCATTATTTGAATGTACACTCGAAACTTCTCTAAGTAGAAAAATCTTGTTTATGGCCTAGACTTCAAAATTTGGCTAACATATTAAGATCATGTGGGTCTATAGACCAACATGTCCTGATCATTAGCATGTTTCCGATAAAAATAGACACCTGTTGAGCTGAATTATAGCGTTCGAGTCTTTTCGAGTGTGTATTATTCGAATGTACACTCGAAACTGCGGTAAGTAGAAAATTCGTATTTATGAGGCCTAGCCTTCAAAACTTGGCTAACATATCAAGAAAATGTGGGTCTATAGACCAACATGTCCTGATCACTAGCATGTTTTCAATCAAAATAGACACCTCTTGAATTAAATTATAGCGTTCGAGTCTTTTCGAGTGTGTATTTTTCGAATGCACATTCGAAACTGCTCTAACTAGAAAATCTTATTTATGAGGCTTAGACTTCAAAATTTGGCTAAAATAACAAGATCATGTGGGTCTATAGACCAACATGTCCTGATCATTAGCATGTTTCCAATAGAAATAGACACATGTTGAGCTAAATTATAGCGTTCGAGTCTTTTCGAGTGTGCATTATTTGAATGTACACTCGAAACTTCTCTAAGTAGAAAAATCTTGTTTATGGCCTAGACTTCAAAATTTGGCTAACATATTATGATCATGTGGGTCTATAGACCAACATGTCCTGATCATTAGCATGTTTCCGATAAAAATAGACACCTGTTGAGCTGAATTATAGCGTTCGAGTCTTTTCGATTGTGTATTATTCGAATGTACACTCGAAACTTCTCTAAGTAGAAAATTCGTGTTTATGAGGCCTAGGCTTCAAAACTTGGCTAAAATATCAAGATTATGTTGGTCTATAGACCAACATGTCCTGATCATTAGCATGTTTCCAATAAAAATAGACACCTCTTGAGCTAAATTATAGCGTTCGAGTCTTTTCGATTGTGTATTATTCGAATGTACACTCGAAACTGCTCTAAGTAGAAAATCTTGTTTATGAGGCCTGGACTTCAAAATTTGGATAAAATATCAAGATCATGTGGGTCTATAGACCAACATGTCCTGATCATTAGCATGTTTCCGATAAAAATATACACTTGTTGAGCTGAATTATAGCATTCGAGTCTTTTCGATTGTGTATTATTCGAATGTACACTCGAAACTGCTCTAAGTAGAAAATTCGTGTTTATGAGGCCTAGGCTTCAAAACTTGGCTAAAATATCAAGATTATGTTGGTCTATAGACCAACATGTCCTGATCATTAGCATGTTTCCAATAAAAATAGACACCTCTTGAGCTAAATTATAGCGTTCGAGTCTTTTCGTGTGTGTATTATTCGAATGTACACTCGAAACTTCTCTAAGTAGAAAAATCTTATTTATGAGGCCTAGACTTCAAAATTTGGCTAAAATATTAAGATCATGTGGGTTTATAGACCAACATGTCCTGATCATTACATGTTTCCGATAAAAATAGACACTTGTTGAGCTGAATTATAGCGTTCGAGTCTTTTCGATTGTGTATTTTTCGAATGTACACTCGAAACTGCTCTAAGTAGAAAATTCGTGTTTATGAGGCCTAGGCTTCAAAACTTGGCTAAAATATCAAGATAATGTTGGTCTATAGACCAACATGTCCTGATCATTAGCATGTTTCCAATAAAAATAGACACCTCTTGAGCTAAATTATAGCGTTCGAGTCTTTTCGTGTGTGTATTTTTCGAATGTAGACTCGAAACTTCTCTAAGTAGAAAATCTTATTTATGAGGCCTAGACTTCAAAATTTGGCTGAATTATCAAGATCATGTGGGTCTATAGACCAACATGTCCTGATCATTAGCATGTTTCCAATAAAAATAGACACCTGTTGAGCTAAATTATAGCGTTCGAGTCTTTTCGAGTGTGTATTATTCGAATGTACACTCGAAACTTCTCTAAGTAGAAAAATCTTAGTTATGAGGCCTCGACTTCAAAATTTGGATAAAATATTAAGATCATGTGGGTCTATGGACCAACATGTCCTGATCATTAGCATGTTTCCGATAAAAATAGACAGCTGTTGAGCTGAATTATAGCGTTCGAGTCTTTTCGATTGTGTATTATTCGAATGTACACTCGAAACTGCTCTAAGTAGAAAATTCGTGTTTATGAGGCCTAGGCTTCAAAACTTGGCTAAAATATCAAGATTATGTTGGTCTATAGACCAACATGTCCTGATCATTAGCATGTTTCAATAAAAATAGACACCTCTTGAGCTAAATTATAGCGTTCGAGTCTTTTCGAGTGTGTATTTTTCGATTGTACACTCGAAACTTCTCTAAGTAGAAAATCTTATTTATGAGGCCTAGACTTCAAAATTTGGATAAAATAGCAAGATCATGTGGGTCTATAGACCAACATGTCTTGATCATTAGCATGTTTCCAATAAAAATAGACACCTCTTGAGCTAAATTATAGCGTTCGAGTCTTTTCGATTGTGTATTATTCGAATGTACACTCGAAACTGCTCTAAGTAGAAAATTCGTGTTTATGAGGCCTAGGCTTCAAAACTTGGCTAAAATATCAAGATTATGTTGGTCTATAGACCAACATGTCCTGATCATTAGCATGTTTCAATAAAAATAAACACCTCTTGAGCTAAATTATAGCGTTCGAGTCTTTTCGATTGTGTATTTTTCGATTGTACACTCGAAACTTCTCTAAGTAGAAAATCTTGTTTATGAGGCCTGGACTTCAAAATTTGGATAAAATATCAAGATCATGTGGGTCTATAGACCATCATGTCCTGATCATTAGCATGTTTCCGATAAAAATAGACACTTGTTGAGCTGAATTATAGCATTCGAGTCTTTTCGATTGTGTATTATTCGAATGTACACTCGAAACTGCTCTAAGTAGAAAATTCGTGTTTATGAGGCCTAGGCTTCAAAACTTGGCTAAAATATCAAGATTATGTTGGTCTATAGACCAACATGTCCTGATCATTAGCATGTTTCCAATAAAAATAGACACCTCTTGAGCTAAATTATAGCGTTCGAGTCTTTTCGTGTGTGTATTTTTCGAATGTACACTCGAAACTTTTCTAAGTAGAAAATCTTCTTTATGAGGCCTAGACTTCAAAATTTTGCTAAATTATCAAGATCATGTGGGTCTATAGACCAACATGTCCTGATCATTAGCATTTTTCCAATAAAAATAGACACATGTTGAGCTAAATTATAGCGTTCGAGTCTTTTCGAGTGTGTATTATTCGAATGTACACTCGAAACTGCTCTAAGTAGAAAATCTTGTTTATGAGGCCTAGACTTCAAAATTTGGATAAAATATCAAGATCATGTGGGTCCATAGACCAACATGTCCTGATCATTAGCATGTTTCCAATAAAAATAGACACCTGTTGAGCTAAATTATAGCGTTCGAGTCTTTTCGTGTGTGTATTTTTCGAATGTACACTCGAAACTTTTCTAAGTAGAAAATCTTGTTTATGAGGCCTAGACTTCAAAATTTGGATAAAATATCAAGATCATGTGGGTCCATAGACCAACATGTCCTGATCATTAGCATGTTTCCAATAAAAATAGACACCTGTTGAGCTACATTATAGCGTTCGAGTCTTTTCGATTGTGTATTATTCGAATGTACACTCGAAACTTTTCTAAGTAGAAAATCTTGTTTATGAGGCCTAGACTTCAAAATTTGGCTAAATTATCAAGATCATGTGGGTCTATAGACCAACATGTCCTGATCATTAGCATGTTTCCAATAAAAATAGACACCTGTTGAGCTAAATTATAGCGTTCGAGTCTTTTCGAGTGTGTATTATTCGAATGTACACTCGAAACTGCTCTAAGTAGAATTTTTTTTTATGAGGCCTAGACTTGAAAATTTGGATAAAATATCAAGATCATGTGGGTCTATAGACCAACATGTCCTGATCATTAGCATGTTTCCGATAAAAATAGACACTTGTTGAGCTGAATTATAGCATTCGAGTCTTTTCGATTGTGTATTATTCGAATGTACACTCGAAACTGCTCTAAGTAGAAAATTCGTGTTTATGAGGCCTAGGCTTCAAAACTTGGCTAAAATATCAAGATTATGTTGGTCTATAGACCAACATGTCCTGATCATTAGCATGTTTCCAATAAAAATAGACACCTCTTGAGCTAAATTATAGCGTTCGAGTCTTTTCGTGTGTGTATTTTTCGAATGTACACTCGAAACTTCTCTAAGTAGAAAATCTTATTTATGAGGCCTAGACTTCAAAATTTGGCTAAATTATTAAGATCATGTGGGTCTATAGACCAACATGTCCTGATCATTAGCATGTTTCTAATAAAAATAGACACCTGTTGAGCTAAAGTATAGCGTTCGAGTCTTTTCGAGTGTGTATTATTCGAATGTACACTCGAAACTGCTCTAAGTAGAAAATCTTGTTTATGAGGCCTAGATTTCAAAATTTGGATAAAATATCAAGATCATGTAGGTCTATAGACCAACATGTCCTGATCATTAGCATGTTTCCAATAAAAATAGACACCTGTTGAGCAAAATTATAGCGTTCGAGTCTTTTCGAGTGTGTATAATTCGAATGTACACTCGAAACTGCTCTAAGTAGAAAATCTTGTTTATGAGGCCTAGACTTCAAAATTTGGATAAAATATTAAGATCATGTGGGTCTATAGACCAACATGTCCTGATCATTAGCATGTTTCCGATAAAAATAGACACCTGTTGAGCTAAATTATAGCGTTCGAGTCTTTTCGAGTGTGTATTATTCGAATGTACACTCGAAACTTCTCTAAGTAGAAAAATCTTGTTTATGAGGCCTAGACTTCAAAATTTAGCTAAAATATCAAGGTCATCTGGGTCTATAGACCAACATGTCCTGATCATTAGCATCTTTCCAAAAAAATAGACACTTGTTGAGCTAAATTATAGCGTTCGAGTCTTTTCGAGTGTGTATTATTTGAATGTACACTCGAAACTGCGGTAAGTAGAAAATTCGTATTTATGAGGCCTAGCCTTCAAAACTTGGCTAACATATCAAGAAAATGTGGGTCTATAGACCAACATGTCCTGATCTTTAGCATGTTTTCAATCAAAATAGACACCTCTTGAATTAAATTATAGCGTTCGAGTATATTTGAGTGTGTATTTTTCGAATGTACATTCGAAACTGCTCTAAGTAGACAAATCTTGTTTATGAGGCCTAGACTTCAAAATTTGGCTAAAATATTAAGATCATGTGGGTCTATAGACCAACATGTCCTGATCATTAGCATGTTTCCGATAAAAATAGACCTGTTGAGCTAAATTATAGTGTTCGAGTCTTTTTGAGTGTGTATTATTCGAATGTACCCTCGAAACTTCTCTAAATAGAAAAATCTTGCATATGAGGCCTAGACTTCAAAATTTGGCTAAAATTTTAAGATCCTGTGGGTCTATAGACCAACATGTCCTGATCATTAGCATGTTTCCGATAAAAATAGACACCTGTGTAGCTGAATTATAGCGTTCGAGTCTTTTCGAGTGTGTATTATTCGAATGTACACTCGAAACTACTCTAAGTAGCAAATTCGTGGTTATGAGGCTTCGGCTTCAAAACTTGGCTAAAATATCAAGATCATGTGGGTCTATAGACCAACATGTCCTGATAATTAGCATGGTTTCAATCAAAATAGACACCTTTTGAGCTAAATTATAGCGTTCGAGTCTTTTCGAGTGTGTATTATTCGAATGTACACTCGAAACTGCTCTAAGTAGAAAATTCGTGTTCCTGAGGCCTAAGCTTCAAAACTTAGCTAAAATATCAAGATTATGTTGGTCTATAGACCAACATGTCCTGAATATTAGCATGTTTCCAATAAAAATAGACACCTCTTGATCTAAATTATAGCGTTCGAGTCTTTTTGAGTGTGTATTTTTCGAATGTACACTCGAAACTTCTCTAAGTAGAAAATCTTATTTATGAGGCCTAGACTTCAAAATTTGGCTAAAATAACAAGATCATGTGGGTCTGTAGACCAACATGTCCTGATCATTAGCATGTTTCCAATAAAAATAGACACCTGTTGAGCTAAATTATAGCGTTCGAGTCTTTTCGAGTGTGTATTATTCGAATGTACACTCGAAACTGCTCTAAGTAGAAAATGTTGTTTATGAGGCCTAGACTTCAATATTTGGATAAAATATCAAGATCATGTGGGTCTATAGACCAACATGTCCTGATCATTAGCATGTTTCCAATAAAAATAGACACCTGTTGAGCTAAATTATAGCGTTCGAGTCTTTTCAAGTGTGTATTATTCGAATGTACACTCGAAACTTCTCTAAGTAGAAAAATCTTGTTTATGAGGCCTATACTTAAAAATTTGGCTAAAATATTAAGATCATGTGGGTCTATAGACCAACATGTCCTGATCATTAGCATGTTTCCGATAAAAATAGACACCTGTTGAGCTGAATTGTAGCGTTCGAGTCTTTTCGATTGTGTATTATTCGAATGTACACTCGAAACTTCTCTAAGTAGAAAATCTTATTTATGAGGCCTAGACTTCAAAATTTGGCTAAATTATCAAGATCATGTGGGTCTATAGACCAACATGTCCTGATAATTAGCATGGTTTCAATCAAAATAGACACCTCTTGAGCTAAATTATAGCGTTCGAGTCTTTTTGAGTGTGTATTATTCGAATGTACACTCGAAACTGCTCTAAGTAGAAAATTCGTGTTCATGAGGCCTAAGCTTCAAAACTTGGCTAAAATATCAAGATTATGTTGGTCTATAGACCAACATGTCCTGAATATTAGCATGTTTCCAATAAAAATAGACACCTCTTGATCTAAATTATAGCATTCGAGTCTTTTCGAGTGTGTATTTTTCGAATGTACACTCGAAACTTCTCTAAGTAGAAAATCTTATTTATGAGGCCTAGACTTCAAAATTTGGCTAAAATATCTAGATCATGTGGGTCTATAGACCAACATGTCCTGATCATTAGCATGTTTCCAATAAAAATAGACACCTGTTGAGCTAAATTATAGCGTTCGAGTCTTTTCAAGTATGTATTATTCGAATGTACACTTGAAACTTCTCTAAGTAGAAAAATCTTGTTTATGAGGCCAAGACTTCAAAATTTGGCTAAGATATTAAGATCATGTGGGTCTATAGACCAACATGTCCTGATCATTAGCATGTTTCCGATAAAAATAGACACTTGTTGAGCTGAATTGTAGCGTTCGAGTCTTTTCGATTGTGTATTATTCGAATGTACACTCGAAACTGCTCTAAGTAGAAAATTCGGGTTTATGAGGCCTAGGCTTCAAAACTTGGCTAAAATATCAAGATTATGTTGGTCTATAGACCAACATGTCCTGATCATTAGCATGTTTCCAATAAAATAGACACCTCTTGAGCTAAATTATAGCGTTCGAGTCTTTTCGTGTGTGTATTTTTCGAATGTACACTCGAAACTTCTCAAAATAGAAAATCTTATTTATGAGGCCTAGACTTCAAAATTTGGCTAAATTATCAAGATCATGTGGGTCTATAGACCAACATGTCCTGATAATTAGCATGGTTTCAATCAAAATAGACACCTCTTGAGCTAAATTATAGCGTTCGAGTCTTTTCGAGTGTGTATTATTCGAATGTACACTCGAAACTGCTCTAAGTAAGCAAATCTTGTTTATGAGGCCTAGACTTCAAAATTTAGCTAAAATATCAAGGTGATCTGGGTCTATAGACCAACATGTCCTGATCATTAGCATCTTTCCAATAAAAATAGACACTTGTTGAGCTAAATTATAGCGTTCGAGTCTTTTCGAGTGTGTATTATTCGAATGTACACTCGAAACTGCGGTAAGTAGAAAATTCGTGTTTATGAGGCCTAGCCTTCAAAACTTGGCTAACATATCAAGATCATGTGGGTCTATAGACCAACATGTCCTGATCTTTAGCATGTTTTCAATCAAAATAGACACCTCTTTAATTAAATTATAGCGTTCGAGTCTTTTCGAGTGTGTATTTTTCGAATGTACATTCGAAACTGCTCTAAGTAGACAAATCTTGTTTATGAGGCCTATACTTCAAAATTTGGCTAAAATATTAAGATCATGTGGGTCTATAGACCAACATGTCCTGATCATTAGCATGTTTCCGATAAAAATAGACCTGTTGAGCTAAATTATAGTGTTCGAGTCTTTTTGAGTGTGTATTTTTCGAATGTACACTCGAAACTTCTCTAAGTAGAAAAATCTTGCATATGATGCCTAGAATTCAAAATTTGGCTAAAATATTAAGATCATGTGGGTCTATAGACCAACATGTCCTGATCATTAGCATGTTTCTGATAAAAATAGACACCTGTTGAGTTGAATTATAGCCTTCGATTCTTTTCGAGTGTGTATTATTCGAATGTACACTCGAAACTACTCTAAGTAGCAAATTCGTGGTTATGAGGCTTCGGCTCCAAAATTTGGCTAAAATATCAAGATCATGTGGGTCTATAGACCAACATGTCCTGATAATTAGCATGGTTTCAATCAAAATAGACACCTGTTGAGCTAAATTATAGCGTTCGAGTCTTTTCAAGTATGTATTATTCGAATGTACACTTGAAACTTCTCTAAGTAGAAAAATCTTGTTTATGAGGCCAAGACTTCAAAATTTGGCTAAGATATTAAGATCATGTGGGTCTATAGACCAACATGTCCTGATCATTAGCATGTTTCCGATAAAAATAGACACTTGTTGAGCTGAATTGTAGCGTTCGAGTCTTTTCGATTGTGTATTATTCGAATGTACACTCGAAACTGCTCTAAGTAGAAAATTCGGGTTTATGAGGCCTAGGCTTCAAAACTTGGCTAAAATATCAAGATTATGTTGGTCTATAGACCAACATGTCCTGATCATTAGCATGTTTCCAATAAAATAAACACCTCTTGAGCTAAATTATAGCGTTCGAGTCTTTTCGTGTGTGTATTTTTCGAATGTACACTCGAAACTTCTCAAAATAGAAAATCTTATTTATGAGGCCTAGACTTCAAAATTTGGCTAAATTATCAAGATCATGTGGGTCTATAGACCAACATGTCCTGATAATTAGCATGGTTTCAATCAAAATAGACACCTCTTGAGCTAAATTATAGCGTTCGAGTCTTTTCGAGTGTGTATTATTCGAATGTACACTCGAAACTGCTCTAAGTAAGCAAATCTTGTTTATGAGGCCTAGACTTCAAAATTTAGCTAAAATATCAAGGTGATCTGGGTCTATAGACCAACATGTCCTGATCATTAGCATCTTTCCAATAAAAATAGACACTTGTTGAGCTAAATTATAGCGTTCGAGTCTTTTCGAGTGTGTATTATTCGAATGTACACTCGAAACTGCGGTAAGTAGAAAATTCGTGTTTATGAGGCCTAGCCTTCAAAACTTGGCTAACATATCAAGATCATGTGGGTCTATAGACCAACATGTCCTGATCTTTAGCATGTTTTCAATCAAAATAGACACCTCTTTAATTAAATTATAGCGTTCGAGTCTTTTCGAGTGTGTATTTTTCGAATGTACATTCGAAACTGCTCTAAGTAGACAAATCTTGTTTATGAGGCCTAGACTTCAAAATTTGGCTAAAATATTAAGATCATGTGGGTCTATAGACCAACATGTCCTGATCATTAGCATGTTTCCTATAAAAATAGACCTGTTGAGCTAAATTATAGTGTTCGAGTCTTTTTGAGTGTGTATTATTCGAATGTACACTCGAAACTTCTCTAAATAGAAAAATCTTGCATATGAGGCCTAGACTTCAAAATTTGGCTAAAATTTTAAGATCCTGTGGGTCTATAGACCAACATGTCCTGATCATTAGCATGTTTCCGATAAAAATAGACACCTGTTGAGCTGAATTGTAGCGTTCGAGTCTTTTCGATTGTGTATTATTCGAATGTACACTCGAAACTTCTCTAAGTAGAAAATCTTATTTATGAGGCCTAGACTTCAAAATTTGGCTAAATTATCAAGATCATGTGGGTCTATAGACCAACATGTCCTGATAATTAGCATGGTTTCAATCAAAATAGACACCTCTTGAGCTAAATTATAGCGTTCGAGTCTTTTTGAGTGTGTATTATTCGAATGTACACTCGAAACTGCTCTAAGTAGAAAATTCGTGTTCATGAGGCCTAAGCTTCAAAACTTGGCTAAAATATCAAGATTATGTTGGTCTATAGACCAACATGTCCTGAATATTAGCATGTTTCCAATAAAAATAGACACCCTTTGATCTAAATTATAGCATTCGAGTCTTTTCGAGTGTGTATTTTTCGAATGTACACTCGAAACTTCTCTAAGTAGAAAATCTTATTTATGAGGCCTAGACTTCAAAATTTGGCTAAAATATCTAGATCATGTGGGTCTATAGACCAACATGTCCTGATCATTAGCATGTTTCCAATAAAAATAGACACCTGTTGAGCTAAATTATAGCGTTCGAGTTTTTTCAAGTATGTATTATTCGAATGTACACTTGAAACTTCTCTAAGTAGAAAAATCTTGTTTATGAGGCCAAGACTTCAAAATTTGGCTAAGATATTAAGATCATGTGGGTCTATAGACCAACATGTCCTGATCATTAGCATGTTTCCGATAAAAATAGACACTTGTTGAGCTGAATTGTAGCGTTCGAGTCTTTTCGATTGTGTATTATTCGAATGTACACTCGAAACTGCTCTAAGTAGAAAATTCGGGTTTATGAGGCCTAGGCTTCAAAGCTTGGCTAAAATATCAAGATTATGTTGGTCTATAGACCAACATGTCCTGATCATTAGCATGTTTCCAATAAAATAGACACCTCTTGAGCTAAATTATAGCGTTCGAGTCTTTTCGTGTGTGTATTTTTCGAATGTACACTCGAAACTTCTCAAAATAGAAAATCTTATTTATGAGGCCTAGACTTCAAAATTTGGCTAAATTATCAAGATCATGTGGGTCTATAGACCAACATGTCCTGATAATTAGCATGGTTTCAATCAAAATAGACACCTCTTGAGCTAAATTATAGCGTTCGAGTCTTTTCGAGTGTGTATTATTCGAATGTACACTCGAAACTGCTCTAAGTAAGCAAATCTTGTTTATGAGGCCTAGACTTCAAAATTTAGCTAAAATATCAAGGTGATCTGGGTCTATAGACCAACATGTCCTGATCATTAGCATCTTTCCAATAAAAATAGACACTTGTTGAGCTAAATTATAGCGTTCGAGTCTTTTCGAGTGTGTATTATTCGAATGTACACTCGAAACTGCGGTAAGTAGAAAATTCGTGTTTATGAGGCCTAGCCTTCAAAACTTGGCTAATATATCAAGATCATGTGGGTCTATAGACCAACATGTCCTGATCACTAGCATGTTTTCAATCAAAATAGACACCTCTTGAATTAAATTATAGCGTTCGAGTCTTTTCGAGTGTGTATTTTTCGAATGCACATTCGAAACTGCTCTAAGTAGAAAATTTTATTTATGAGGCCTAGACTTCAAAATTTGGCTAAAATATCAAGATCATGTGGGTCTATAGACCAACATGTCCTGATCATTAGCATGTTTCCAATAAAAATAGACACATGTTGAGCTAAATTATAGCGTTCGAGTCTTTTCGAGTGTGTATTATTCGAATGTACACTCGAAACTGCTCTATGTAGAAAATCTTGTTTATGAGGCCTAGACTTATAAATTTGGATAAAATATCAAGATCATGTGGGTCTATAGACCAACATGTCCTGATCATTAGCATGTTTGTAATAAAAATAGACACATGTTGAGCTAAATTATAGCGTTCGAGTCTTTTCGAGTGTGTATTATTCGAATGTACACTCGAAACTTCTCTAAGTAGAAAAATCTTATTTATGAGGCCTAGACTTCAAAATTTGGCTAAAATATCAAGGTCATCTGGGTTTATAGACCAACATGTCCTGAGCATTAGCATCTTTCCAATAAAAATAGACACTTGTTGAGCTAAATTATAGCGTTCGAGTCTTTTCGAGTGTGTATTATTCGAATGTACACTCGAAACTTCTCTAAGTAGAAAAATCTTGTTTATGAGGCCTAGACTTCAAAATTTGGATAAAATATCAAGATCATGTGGGTCTATAGACCAACATGTCCTGATCATTAGCATGTTTTCAATGAAAATAGACACCTCTTGAATTAAATTATAGCGTTCGAGTCTTTTCGAGTGTGTATTTTTCGAATGTACATTCGAAACTGCTCTAAGTAGACAAATCTTGTTTATGAGGCCTAGACTTCAAAATTTGGCTAAAATATTAAGATCATGTGGGTCTATAGACCAACATGTCCTGATCATTAGCATGTTTCCGATAAAAATAGACCTGTTGAGCTAAATTATAGTGTTCGAGTCTTTTTGAGTGTGTATTTTTCGAATGTACACTCGAAACTTCTCTAAGTAGAAAAATCTTGCATATGATGCCTAGAATTCAAAATTTGGCTAAAATATTAAGATCATGTGGGTCTATAGACCAACATGTCCTGATCATTAGCATGTTTCTGATAAAAATAGACACCTGTTGAGTTGAATTATAGCGTTCGATTCTTTTCGAGTGTGTATTATTCGAATGTACACTCGAAACTACTCTAAGTAGCAAATTCGTGGTTATGAGGCTTCGGCTCCAAAATTTGGCTAAAATATCAAGATCATGTGGGTCTATAGACCAACATGTCCTGATAATTAGCATGGTTTCAATCAAAATAGACACCTATTGAGCTAAATTATAGCGTTCGAGTCTTTTCGAGTGTGTATTATACGAATGTACACTCGAAACTGCTCTAAGTAGAAAATTCGTGTTCATGAGGCCTAAGCTTCAAAACTTGGCTAAAATATCAAGATTATGTTGGTCTATAGACCAACATGTCCTGAATATTAGCATGTTTCCAATAAAAATAGACACCTCTTGATCTAAATTATAGCGTTCGAGTCTTTTCGAGTGTGTATTTTTCGAATGTACACTCGAAACTTCTCTAAGTAGAAAGTCTTATTTATGAGGCCTAGACTTCAAAATTTGGCTAAAATAACAAGATCATGTGGGTCTATAGACCAACATGTCCTGATCATTAGCATGTTTCCAATAAAAATAGACACCTGTTGAGCTAAATTATAGCGTTCGAGTCTTTTCGAGTGTGTATTATTCGAATGTACACTCGAAACTGCTCTAAGTAGAAAATCTTGTTTATGAGGCCTAGACTTCAAAATTTGGATAAAATATCAAGATCATGTGGGTCTATAGACCAACATGTCCTGATAATTAGCATG
>NW_020621491.1:0-404 GCF_003573695.1 Papaver somniferum | reverse complement strand
CCAAATTTTGAAGTCTAGGCTACATAAACAAGATTTTTCTACTTAGAGTTGTTTCGTCTGTACATTCGAAAAATACACACTCGAAAAGACTTGAACGCTATAATTTAGCTCAAGAGGTGTCTATTTTGATTGAAAACATGCTAATTATCAGGACATGTTGGTCTATAGACCCACATGATCTGGATATTTTATCCAAGTTTTGAAGCCTAAGCGTCATAAACACGAATTTTCTACTTATAGCAGTTTCAAGTGTACATTCGAATAATAAACACTCGAAAAGACTCGAACGCTATAATTTAGATCAACCGGTTTCTATTTTGATTGGAAACATGCTAATGATCAGGACATGTTGGTCTATAGACCCACATGATCTTGATATTTTATCCAAATTTTGAAGTCTAGGC
>NW_020621490.1:0-670 GCF_003573695.1 Papaver somniferum | reverse complement strand
CCGCGCCAAGGCATGCCAACCATGCCAGCCGCACCACTGTGCCAATGGCAAACCATGCCAGCCACATCTCCGCGCCAAGGCATGCCAACCATGCCAGCTGCACCACTGTGCCAATGGCAAACCATGCCATCCACGTCTACCGCGCCAAGGAATGCCAACCATGCTAGTCGCACCATGCGCCAATGGCATGCCAAACCCTTGGCCCCATCATGTCAAGCTGACCGCACCTTGCCTTGGCCCCAACCATGCTAGCCGCACCATGCGCCAATGGCATGCCAAACCCTTGGCCCCACCATGCCAAGCCAATCGCACCTTGCCTTGGCCCCACCATGCCAAGCCATCCGTACCAAACCCTTGTCCCCACTAAGCCAAGCCATCCGCGCTATTGGTCTTGGCCCCACCATGTCGGCCTTCCCTATGCGGCTACCAAAACGAAGGCGTGCGATGATCGACGGCCACCCTTCCATCCTAGATGCAAATCCTAGCCGTCCAAGGTCGCCAAACAACGCATGGTAACCTTTGGCCCAAAACCCTAGTTTTGGCCTCGCCAAACCGCGTCAAGGCATGCCATGCCACATGTGCCAATGGCATGCCAACCACCTTGCCGCGCCATACCATGCGGGCCTTCCCCATGCGGCTACCAAAACGAAGGCGCGCGACGATCAACGAC
>NW_020621489.1:0-1351 GCF_003573695.1 Papaver somniferum | reverse complement strand
AGTGGTGAGAGATCCTTCATACTGAGTTGTATTCCTGGTTATTCCGTTGGCTTTACCATAGGATGATCGTGTAGAGAGATCCAGGATCAATGTAGATTCCATGGAAATGAAGGAAAATCTACGGGAGCGGAGAACCCATAAGTAAGGACTATAGGGTGTTAGCAAATGACGTGCAGTACCCAGCCGCTCCTTGTGTCATGACTTTACCAGTGTAAATAGGATCATGAGATCAAGGTTTGTTACTTCTTTTCAGACTTTTGCTCCATCGATTGACGGTCTTCAACTTGTTCCCGGGTAAACAATTCATGAATCCAGCACTGATGAAAAAGTCGATGTAAGTACCCTTTTTCGTGCACGTGATCGTGGCATCTCCTTGAATGACATAATAATAATTGTTGTTGACGAACCCAGGAAGAAATCACGGTATATAAGCATTACGTTGATGAAGCGTGCTCTTCTTTGGGATATGAGAATATGGAGAGCTCCCAAAATCCCAAACCGAATGAAGATAATGGAGTTGCTAACGGAGATTCCAACATTGCCGAACCCTCAAATGGTTTAAAGACTCCCATAGTAAGTATATGTCTTGTGACCTCTTCATAGAAGTATGAAATTTCTGATTTTTGAGTTAATGAATGAAAACCCATGTGAATACACGAGTAATTTTTCCGAAATACGTCACCAGGAAATTTCAGACTTCAACCTTTAGTAAAAACGCTGTAGAATCTTCGTTTGGGGTCGTATTTTCGACATCTGCATATGTATCCCCAAGCCCAGGAAATTTCCAAGTTTTATCAAAGAAGCTTTTTGAGTTTAGATCTTGTTTGGGATCCGAAATCGACGAAACAGTAAACTTCCAGGAAACCTTCAGAAAATTTACAGCTGGCATGGGGTCCAATGTTTTGGCCACAACTCTTCGCTCGTTTCTCCAATTGTTGTGAATTTTTGATATGTTGTAGAGGACATTCATACGAAGAGAACGGTATATGACCCATACCTAGATTCTTCACCAATTGCTCCCATATCGTCGGTTTGTAGACGGGCTTGTTGTAAAACACTCATGTTGCGTCTTTAAACCATTCGATTGTGTATTGAACGGTTGGTGAAGGATTGATGTCATTGATTCAATTGAGATCAGGACTCCTTGATTGGCACATGGGCATGGTGCTTGGTTACCACCTTGTTTCTGTCAGTCATAGAAACATTACTTCTGAAACCCTGGTCATGGGACCATAACTGAGGTTGCTCTCAAGAGGGGATGATGTAATGACCATGGTCATGGGACCCTACAATAGACAAAGTCTCGGAAGCTTTTATACTAATGTAATAAATTCCAGAACCACATAATGTA
>NW_020621488.1:0-837 GCF_003573695.1 Papaver somniferum | reverse complement strand
CTATGAAGATATAATTAGAAGATTGAAAGCATATGAAGACAGAATCCTTGATGAAGAAAACAATGGAGAAACTCAAGGAAAACTGTTGTACACAAACTCTTACCAACAAAACTCTGCGACAAGAGGAAGAGGTCGTGGAAGAGGTGGTAGAGTAAACAAAGGCCCAGGAAGGGGAGGAAGGTTTAACTCACAAGATAGAACAACAAGTCAGAATGATCAAAACCAGGGGAAAGAAAAGAAGGATATATCAAACATTATTTGTTACAGATGTGATAAACCAGGAAACTTCTCCTCTGTATGCCCTGAAAGAATACAAAAGATGGAAGAAGAAAACAACAATGAAACAAGGGAAGAAGATATAGCTCTTTTCATGCACGAAGTTGTATTCTAAAACGAAGCTAAACTAATACCAAAGAACTACGAATCAAAGGATGGAGAAGAAGGAATCTGGTATTTAGATAATGGAGCCAGCAATCACATGCCTGGTAAGAGACACTATTTTTCTGAACTCAATGAGAAAATCAAAGGACAAGTGAAGTTTGGGGATGGATCTTCTGTAGAAATTGAAGGGAAAGGATCAATTCTATTTCAGAGCAAGACCGGAGAACAGAAGCTTGTCATAAACATCTACTTCATTCCAAACTTACAAAGCAACATTCTAAGTTTAGGACAAGCTACAGAAGTTGGATGTGATGTTAGAATGCGACAAAATTATCTAACAGTTCATGACCCAAGTGGAAGACTTTTAGTTAGAGTATCACGCTCACAGAATAGACTCTAGAAGATAAGTCTCATGATTGGAAGGCCATTGTGTCTGAATATGAGACTGGATGATCA
>NW_020621487.1:0-1509 GCF_003573695.1 Papaver somniferum | reverse complement strand
CTATTTCTATTTTACAGATCTATGGATTTCATTAGCAATTTCTGCAGTGCTCATCATAGATGGAGAACCAGGAGACACCCTGATGGTTTTGTTGATAAAATTAATCAGTTGGTGCCTTAGTGGAGAACCAGGAGACCCCAATTGGATTCGTGATGGATGAATTCTCTTTTCAGACACAATTGCCTACAGCCAAAACTTTATCCTCTTCTGGTAAGGAAAATGATTAAAGTTCTACTCCAATTAATGGTGGGATTTCGTTTTTAGGATACAATAAGGTAACCCATAAAACTATCACTGTCCATTACAATTTTTCGATTGATGATGTGTTGTTCTGTGGTATGTTTCTTACTCACAAATATAAGAGTCCTGAAAAAAATTACTATGCTATACTTTCAACCTATTTGAATTTCTCCGATTTACATGTTGGTGGTATATTTTCAATTGAAATGTTTGCTTGTGATATGCTATCCATCCATAACCTTGTGAATCTTGAAAAACTTGATTACCCTATTGTTCCCTTCTTCTGGAAATATACTAGTACATTCAAACATGAAAACCCAAACTTAATTGATGCTTCATGCATTTTTTCTGTTATATTCCAAGTAAATTTATTTGAATAATATTTCCTCTATATATTACTGCCATGAACAAGTCCAGATGCCTAAGTTAGATTATCTAGTAATTTCGAGACCATATTCAATCACATGTTGTAATTCCATTTCACAAAACAATCACTGAAAATCCAATGTTGCGTAAACTAGAGTGCCCACTGGTTTCGTACTTGTGGCAATAATTGCCTGAAATTTCCAACGCCCAAGAAAAATGGAAACCATAATTAGATTAACCTTGACATCATGTTCATTTCAGAAACAAACAACAGAACGAAGAAATGCATAAAATTTTAAGAAAGTCGACGTGACCAACTACTAGATTGTGTCCCCTAGGAGAATAACTTGAGGATTGTGCTTAATCTAGAAAGATAACATGAAATTAGATATCTTTAATTTCAAGCATGTCCATATAAATATTATGATACATGCTAGCAAGAACAGACCTGGTTGGATTCTAACATGTTTCCACGGAAGCCCATATAGAAATGAAAAAGAGGAATCCTAGAGTCTAAAATCTATGGCTCATAACATAAATCATCCCCGGATAGTGATAGGAGATTGCAATGTAATACTGCATCAAGAAGAGAAAAGAGGTAGATTCCCATTCAATGAACGAGAAGCTAGGAAATTCAATAAAATAATATGAGATTGTGGTTTAGTGGAACTAGGGTTTATAGGATATACTTATACGTGGAGAACTGATGCGGATTTCATAGAGCAAAGACTTTATAGGGCCATAGTCATTTCTAGATGGAATGCAACTTTTCCTAATTCTAATCTTAGACATTTAAGTCAAATAAACTCAGATCACATACCAATCTGTCTCAATACTCGCAACACTTGGAATATTGATGGTGCCGACCCCATTTAAATATTTGGTGAATGGATAAAACATGAA
>NW_020621486.1:0-424 GCF_003573695.1 Papaver somniferum | reverse complement strand
ATGTCCTCTACAACATATCCAAAATTCACAACAATTGGAGAAACGAGCGAAGAGTTGTGGCCAAAACGTTGGACCACATGCCAGCTGTAAATTTTCTGAAGGTCTCATGGAAGTTTACTATTTCGTCGATTTCGGATCCTAAACATGTTCGAAACTCAAAAATATTCTTTTATAAAGCTTGGAAATTTCCTGGGTTTGAGGATACATATGCAGATGTCGAAAATCTGACCCCAAACGAGGATTCTATAGCGTTTTACTAAAAGGCTGAAGTCTGAAATTTTCTGGTGACGTATTTCGGCAAAATTACTCGTGTATTCACATGGGTTTTCATTCATTCACTCACAAATCAGCAATTTCATACTTCTATGAAGAGGTCACAGGAGATATACTTACTAGGGGAGTCTCTAAACCGTTTGAGGGCTCG
>NW_020621485.1:0-1953 GCF_003573695.1 Papaver somniferum | reverse complement strand
TGAATGCCTTCTCTATTCATTTCATTCTCTATAAATAAGATCATTGTACAGCCTATAACAGGCAACAAAATATAGAACTAATGGTATATCCTATTTGGCTAACTATTCTAAGTAATATATACAATTACATGCAAAGAAGAATAATCCTAATTTGAGCCACAATATATCTGCAAAGAATCCTGAATTAACTACCAGTGATATCCATCAACTAGAGAATACAAGGGAATATCAACGCCGTCAAATCCAATAAGAGTAACCCCTTTTCTGAATATGGGGTTTATTATGACTGGAAAATTGATGAATACAAGTTATTCAAAACAGTGGGAAATGACAATGATCGATATGATACTTCTTCTTCTGAAGTTTGGGTTTGTAGATTAGGGTCAGAATCATGGGAAAGCATCGGAAATATACCTTACGACACCAATTATTCTACGGCTATTTGTGAGAAGCCTTTAAATGGGCGAATTATTCATTGGACTAAAGAAACAGAAGTCATAGTTTCATTCGATATAGTTGAAGTGCGAACCAAAGAGATCCATATACCGGACAGTTGTTATCTTGATGATGAGCTGAACTGGCTTGATATGGAAGTGGGTGTCTTGGGAGAGGACCTTTACCTATCAGTTAATGATAGATCGAATAGCAAGATCGATCCGTGGTTGATCAAAGATTATGGAGTTAAAGATTCTTGGACTAAAATCTTCAGCATTTCAAAAGATGAAACAAATATTTATTCATTAGTGCCCATGCATTATGTCAATAAGAATCGTGAGATTCTATTGTACGGCTATGGAAGGTTAGAAGGTGAATTGTCCAAGGATGTTTTAGTCTCATATGACCTAAAATATGGAAGACCTAAGATTTTGGATATCCCCTGCATGCCCAAATATTTGTCTGCAACCACTTGTGTTGGAAGTCTGATTTCACTCAATTCGGGCAAATTCGCAAAAGCTGAAAAAAGACCAATGGGGGACACCAAGCGAAAGCGTGGTGCAACTTTGTGAAGTTACAAAAAGATCTAAGTGTACACCATGCATGGCGATCCATATTATAGCAAATCTGGGAGGAAAGGAACGATAGAGTTTTCCGCATCAAGGAAAAAACAGTAGAAAGGGTTATTATTAAAGTGAAGGCTTCCTTATTCAGTTGGGCGAGAGTTCATGAATCCTTTAAGCATTTTAAGTTTGTGAATTTCATGCACGGTTGGGAGGTTTTTAAGTAGTAACTAGCTTCAAACATGTAGTAGGCGAAATGTTTTTTTGTTCCATGTTTTACACTCCCCTTTATTCGTTTTGTGTTGTCCAGTTTGAATAGCTGTGTGTTATTTCTTTTAGTGCTAGCTCAGCACTCTCTAGTGAATGAATTTTATCTTCTCCAAAAAAAAAAAAGAAAAAAGAAACAGTCTGATTTCAATTTTTTTTAGCTCTGGTGCAATTTTAATTACTTGGTGTAGAATTTGCAACTCCCAACTCACATCCATGTAATTGAACCCACTTAGACATGTTTACAATTTGCTAAAATATCATTGTGGCTTTATCTCTTCTTGTTAATGGATCATTAAGAATCTTTTCACAGTCACAGCTAAATTTCTTTTTTTGTTTCCTTCTGCTAATAATAGTGAAAAAACTGAGATCTCAGCACTGACAAATTATGATGAAAAAAGATATTGTGAAGGCAAATAATGCAGCAAAGACAAATTGAAGAACAATGTCACAAATTACTTACAAATAATAAGATAATTTTTCAGTTGGCCTGCATTGATAAAAAATCTAATTGCATCACCTTTTCTTTTCTGAAGATCCATGGCCATGAGTACTGTTTTATGGCTGATTGGATTCTGACGTTCTCATGGAATTGAAGCTTCTCATCCATATTATAGAAACCTTCGGTCCCTTCCATATGGAAAAATATTTGATGGGGGCATATTTTGATGAGGGTGTGAGGGACAAA
>NW_020621484.1:0-1355 GCF_003573695.1 Papaver somniferum | reverse complement strand
TGTAGGAACCTCATACGACGTCGGAATTTGATGCTCGACCCCAACTTTTGAAGCTAAGAGACTGAGTTCTCTCATGAGACAAGAATCACCCAATTTGGAGTTGCAGAGGTCATCCAATGAAGCGTGCACATTCGTAATTTGTAATTCCATACAAATATTTCAGATTTCGTAGACCTGACGGTGAAGGCCAAATATTTCAGCTCGTATGTCCAATTGATGCGCCCTTTTTGTATGTTGTATAAGAGACATAAATGAACATCTTTCATTGAGGAAGAATTGTCCCATTCCTCACCCATTGATACGTTTTTCCAAAACCATGTCCTGGAGCACGTCGTATCTCATTTGTAGAGGAAATGAGAACATCTTCTAGGAGACTTTGGATTATGCCCACCAATCATGACAGATTTTGGAAGACTTTCATGTGAGCATGTTATCAGGTCTACACATCTTGATATGAATCATTGGTTCTTAGAGAAGTCCGCTTCATGTGTAACACTTCAGAGAATGATTAGTTGATAAAGCCCTGAGGATGTTGCTCCTGAGACCGTTGTTGGCGCTGAGATTATGAATGATTATGCTCCAGAGATCCTTGTCGATGCTGAGATCATGGATGGCGTTCTTCTATAGATTATTGTTAATGCTGATACCATGGTTGAAGTTGCTCCAAAGACCGAAAAGGCTAGAGCCATGATTATAGATATAACCTCTGCTTCTTCAGTGGGCCTTTTATCTTCACGAACTAGTTGATGAGTTGAGCGTCCGTAAGATGAAGGTGTACTGAGAGTTCAACCTGAATGCTCACTTTGATCGTGATGATATTGAATCAATGTGTCATCGTTGAGATGTTTGTGCCGACGCTAAGCTGTACTCTTTGATTGGGAGTACAATTGGATGGATTCTTAGATGCTTGAGCGTTGAAGTGTATATTTCTTAAGCATCGAATGTCTTAGGGGTTTGATCATCTCGGCCCTGGAATATCTTCTGTTGATTCAGCATCCCTTTCGTTGCGGCAGTGGCTTTCGACACTTGTGCAGACATCAGAGCTTTCTGATTTTGTGGAACACGTGGTCTGAATGCGGAACCTCTTGATGAATGTCTATGCATCTTTTGCAGGTTCTTGCTTCAACCTCGTCGAAATTCCTCAAAGTGCTCTGATGATGGAATGTCCGTCAAATATTCTGGATCAGAACTTTCTTCGTTGGAGAGATGTGTAACCAAAGGCGCTTTGTAAGTACCCATCTTTTCAGCGTGGATCCATGCTCGTCTGAAGGACATGTCATATCCTGGATCTTCCTGATTATGTGAAACTTGGTTTCTGTCCAGGTTGAACTTATGTTCACTTTGAGAATGATGTA
>NW_020621483.1:0-271 GCF_003573695.1 Papaver somniferum | reverse complement strand
TGTTTTTCTTTATTTTTCTTTTTTCTTTTATGGGTTTGTTTTAATTATTATTATTGTTTTTATTTTCTTTTATGAGTTGTGATAATTTATGCTAGGTTTAGTTCAAAATTTTTTTTTCCAAAGCCCAAATTTTTTTTTTAAACCAAAAAACAAAACCCCTTCTTTAAACCAAAACCCATTCAAAACCAAATCTTCATAACCCTTGTGGGCCAAATTGTTTCCGATTGCTCTGTCTGACCAACATGTTAGTTAAGGTACCTACTAGGACATG
>NW_020621482.1:0-1081 GCF_003573695.1 Papaver somniferum | reverse complement strand
TGTAAGTGCGTCAATTTTAGTCTCAACGAAACCCTCTCTACGGAAATCCATCTGGTATGAGGCTTCCATAATTCTTCAAATATTTCTTCTGATTCCTTTGCTTGTCCTTTGCATTATCAATGTTTTTGAAAAGAGACGGAAGATTAGATTTTACAAGAGCAGTCGGTTTACAAAATTATAATTCCAATGATAGCATATGTATGTGGTTTCCTAAACCAATTATAAATTCCAAAAATTTAAGTTCTTTTCCTAAAATGATTCCAACAGCCATGGATTAATACAATCGGAGCGGAATCAACCAATTCTCGATGGTACTAATTCTTCAATGCTGAGTTTCGTTAGCTTTAACGGACAAGATCTCTATTCTGCTGAGTACTATGATGATCATAAGACCAATCCAAAAAAGCTTGAGAACTACTCAACAAGGAAGGTAAACCTCAAAATTCCAGCACATAAGGGTATAGGATTGGTTGGTTCAAGTAATGGATTAATTTGTTTATCAACCAAGAAGTTTTACCATCACGACCAACGCCACGATTGTTTTGACGAACCCTCCTACATCTGTAATCCTATTACTAAAGAAATCATGAATCTTCCAGAGATAAGGATCAACAAGGAGGAAATCGAGGGGAGTATTAACTTTGTGCATGGATTTGGATATCACCCTCTAACTAATGATTATAAGGTCATTAGAGTTTCTTATATTGGAACCATATATAGCTGCAAGGGACATGTCTAGGTATATACACTCAGTAGTGGCAGCGGTTGGTGAAGTAAGGAAGAAACCAATTTTGGTTTACGACATAATTATGCGAGTATTTTTGCAAATGGGGCACTTCATTGGCTCCATGTGAGATCAGAAGATATTGTGGCTTTTGATTTGGCAGACGAGGAATTCCACTTGCTCCAGACCCCGCGTAATGACATGCTACAACCCATTGGACGTAGCCTTCGTATTATCAGAGGGTGTTTATGTCTTGTTGTTGAATCTTTTTGCTCTGGAATGTGGAACTGGGACTTGTGGTTTCTAAAGAACAATAGGGAGGTGAATGGTAGTTATAAATCTCCGTGTTGGAGCAAA
>NW_020621481.1:0-1194 GCF_003573695.1 Papaver somniferum | reverse complement strand
GAAAAGGAGAAAGAAAATCTGTGGTTTTATTTATAAATAAAAAAAGATAATATCCCCAGGATTTTATTCTAGCAAATAGAGGAAGATGTGTGATAAATGGAGAAATAAATTATTCCTGAGATATCTTTCATTAGAGAGAAGATCTGGTGGAGTTATGGAAGAATATTTTGAAAAGATGTTTGAGTAATGGGTTGTTGTGTATAAATAGGGTGCTAATAGGACAAAACAAGCATCCGGAGAGGGGGGAGTTTTGGAAGAGCAAAATAATTGTGTTTAATTTTTCTTCATTTTCACCATTGTGAACACTTTTCGAGCAATAAAATAATCTTTTAAGAGTGTCTACAACATGATGAGCTAGACCCCTATACAGGGTCGACGGAGGAATCCGAATTTCATACATGGGTAAATTTATTTTATTTTCTATATGACTTTTGCACTAATTAAAATAGAATTATGATTTGAATTAATTAGTTATTATTTTATTTGATGGGTCATGCTTTCTTAAATGTTTGATGTGCCATGCTTACGATTTATAACTAATATTTTGAGAATCTACTTTGGCAAAATAAGAGTCGATGTTATTTTTATTGAGTGATGATTGTTGAGAATGAATAATTGAGCCTTATGATATGAATTCGGTGGAATCCTGGTCCCAATAGCTCTCTTTTATTATTTTCGTTAAACCTTTAAATTTAGTCTTCACAAATCTTAGAGTTCGAATCCTTATTTACAACAACGATTAAAAATCACAACATTTTTGGCGCCGCCGACGCGGATTTGTTTTTAGATTAATTTTTAGGTTTATTTTTTTTATTATGTACAGTATTTTAATTTTTTTTAGATTTTTTTTCCTTTTTATTCGTTTCTTTTTGTATTTCTTTTCATTGACTTTTTTAAGGATGATGACTTCTTCTGAGGAGACGTCACCTAAGATGACGCTGTCGGAATATAAGCGTACAAATTATCAGGAAACCTCGTCTGAGATGACGCTTGCTGAATATAAGCGTAGGCAACGGTGTAGAGTTTTTGATCCGCATGTGGTAAGTGAAGAATTTCCTTTAGAGATATATGAGAAGTATTATAAACACACACCACTTAGTTTGGACTTAAGATTGAGAATTCTGGAATGTAAAAAATTATTTAATGATGATAATGATCAGTCTTGTAGTGACTCTCTGGTCGAGACAGAATTTT
>NW_020621480.1:0-374 GCF_003573695.1 Papaver somniferum | reverse complement strand
CTAGGTTTGCAAGCGCCACTTTGGTATGGTTGTCAGGTGCGCAACGATTGTGCGGATTGGTTTCGGCATGATTGCCATGGTGTGCAACGGTTGTGCAGCTTGCATAGACTTAGGGTTTTGGGCGTCGAAACCGTAATTTAGAATTTTGAAAAAAGATACCCTGGTAATTTTTACATATGTGCATTGAATGGTCTAATAAATGTGTTCGTTGTCACCGGTGACGTCATGCTATACGTATGGTTTTAAGATTTTACCCTTTGTCTAAAAACCACCATCAACAGCTATAAAGACTATATCAAACACATTTGATATTTCGAGCTGAGTATTCAATGCTTATCTATTTCTAGAAATACATGTGCTGGTAAAGCTTTTTG
>NW_020621479.1:0-556 GCF_003573695.1 Papaver somniferum | reverse complement strand
TTTTGAAACATTGAGGACAATGTTTAGTTTAGGTTTGGGGGTATAGAGTAGATACCATGATAATTTGCTATAATTGAAAACGAACTCCTTCTTCTTTTTGAAAAAAATTGAAAAATTCCAAAAAAAAAAAATTTTAAAAAATCAAAATTCAAAAAAATTAAAAAAATGAAAAAATCATAAAAATGGAGCTCATTTACCTTCAAATGTTGACTCTTGTGCAAATATGTATTATTATTAGGAGTCTTAGTCTAGATATTTAGGCACCCTGATTCTAGCACAATTCACATAGTGATAAGAAATTTGCACGCGCACGATCTACCAATACATGTTTGGCCTCGATCTTCAAGGTGTTTGATAGGAAGTTACGATTGCCAATCACTTTAGAATACTGAACGAAACTTGACTAGCTTGTTCTTTGGTTGGTTGGGATAGAAGGTGGAGGTTACATTAAGAAAGACAACCATCGAATTTAACTGGGTGCATCAAAAAGGGCTACCTCTTGCAAAGTGTCATGTAATTTTTGTTTCCTTTTGTATATGTATCAAAAGTGTTTCCT
>NW_020621478.1:0-818 GCF_003573695.1 Papaver somniferum | reverse complement strand
ACGCCTCTGTATGGGGCGGTGACTTTACGTACGTTTCACAACAGGCGTAGATTATATATACGCCCGATGCCAAACGGTGATTATACCTCCGCTCCACTATATATAGTTTTGGTCTTGGTCCCAGACCAAATATGGTCTGGAATTTGGTTTTAGTCCAGAGTTTAGTCTTTACTTCGTCCCGTTGCGTCTCGTCCCTGGATCATAATTATAGGTTTACTCGTCCATTGCAGTTGCTCTTAGGGATATGATAGCAACCAAAAGAAAAATGATAATATCAAAACCCACTGTGCGAGGTTAGAGTTCGTGCATAATAACATTTTGTAGTGGAAATATAGGGAAGATAAAAGGCAGGGGAAAGTTTATATTGAACAACATCAACCAGTTACATAGGACAATATCCTATATATACATGTAGGAAGAAAACCTTAGATATTATATTGGACCGCACACCCATGAACTACAAGCCCTACAACAGAAAACTATTTCTTCTTTTTGTTTTATCAAAAATCTAAGTTTTACTTCATGTTTTGAGAGAGAAATAACCCAAAATTAATTCATTTAATTTTAGTAGAAAAGTAAAGTAGGATAGAAAAAGAGAAAACATGTTTTCTTTTTCTATTTTTCTCCCAATTGTGTGTGTGTGTGAAACAAGGTGGTTTCAATGCCAAGTTCTTAGGGCGTTTTATTGTATGCTACAATAAGGAACGCTAACGATAGTTGTATCATGTAGGAAACTCGTCAAAAAAGATGTATCATCTCTCTGTTTAGAGGAATAGCAGGCGATATTATTTTTAAGACAGCGTATCTAATACATGCCT
>NW_020621477.1:0-466 GCF_003573695.1 Papaver somniferum | reverse complement strand
GAATGAACTTTTATAATTTTGTTTTAAGCACACCTAATCAGTCTATTTATAGAGTAATGATCTCAAGAAAACTTCATCGTTTTGAACTGCTCCCACTACTGGAAAGATACAAATCATGAAACTGCAAGGTAGTGGGTGTGTACAGTTATTAGTATTCATTTTTTCAGTTTTTCCTTAACTTTTGTATCCATTCAATACCGACTCATACACTCCGATATTTGGCGCGTCGGTCATTTATATTTAGTCGTGTTTCATTTAGTTCGGTTGATATTCTACATGATGTGAATCAGTCTCGGAACATGAAAATGGTGTAAATTCTGTTAGAGACGGTAGTAAAAAGGGTCATCAAAATTAAGAAAGAAACTATCCTTTCTTTTTCAAACATGAACATTGTACTCTTCCTATACATTTTAGGTAGTGATGCTTATTATCAGTGATTTCTCACTGGACTTAACCTCTCATGCTC
>NW_020621476.1:0-1252 GCF_003573695.1 Papaver somniferum | reverse complement strand
TTGTTTTTCCAGTCAGAAACCTCATGACTGGTTTCGATGGTTACCATGGGATGAATGGTCGTACAATACTTCTTTTCACTCTGCTATTCAAATGACTCCATTTGAAGCGTTATACAGTAGACCACCGCCAACTATTTCTGCTTACTTTCCTGGTACATCTTGCTGTTAATGTTGTGTATTTATCTCTAAGAGCTCGAGACCGTACTTTGCATCTTCTCAAACACCATCTACATTTTGCTCAAGATCGTATGAAATTCTACATTAATCACTAGTACAAACCTTCACATAGGCCACGTTTTTTGGTTTTTAGCCTAGCCGCGTTTTGGGTTATTTGCGTGGCTATTGGTCATCAACATAACTATAGCCACGTTTTGTGTTACCTTGTAGCCATAGTGCACCATTTGGTCATGGGTTTAATCATAAACCCATCAAATGTAGCCATAGGGAATTGTTTGGCCATAGTTTTTAGTCTAATCCCATCACATGTAGCCACAGATGCGAATATGGCCACATTTAGGAATTATATATGTGTCAAATGTGTAGGATGGAAATAGACACAATTATCAACCCGTGACGAAAAGATATTTATTTAGCCACTTTTTTTATGTGTCCATAGTACATGGTTTTTTAAACATTTACATGTTAAGAAACGAACACATTTTAAAAAAAACATGACAAAAGATTAACCTATTGCGACACCACTTCTTTTTCTGGGAGGATTATTATATGGCCACAATGATTTTGTTTATGTGACCATAGCCTTTAGTTCATTAGGCACATCTTGCAACCCAGATGAAAGACTTTTACATGGACAAAGTAACGGAACCTGGACAAGGACTTTAGAACCTCAAATTAGCCTCGGAGCTTCGTTAGGTCCATAGAAATTTTCTGAAAATTTGTTGTTATGATTAGTTTACAAGAGGACTTCCGGGCATCCAAACTTCATCAAAGTTGTTGCTTTAACAAATTTTGTATGTTCCAGTCATAAAATTCAACATTGTGTCATTAGCTCATCACCAGCTCTTTGGGAAAAACATCTTTGATGAGATTTATTGTACTTGCATTCGGATTCTAATTTGATTGTCTATCTCAAAGAAAAAAATGTACAGAAATAACAGATAACAGGTAGTGTTTGGCCACTTGACAGCCACAACAAAATGTTTACCACCTGGCTGGGGAGAAACTCAATTACTATAACCTATTGTTGATGTGTGCATGACCTCTGCATTCACTAAAATACGTAATTAACAAG
>NW_020621475.1:0-1007 GCF_003573695.1 Papaver somniferum | reverse complement strand
AAGATGGAAATGAAAGAATTTCGAATACAAAGATCACTACTACATTCTTAGAAGGTTTCTCATTACCCGTTTTGAATATTAGCAGAATTCGACTAGAAATTTATTGTCAGGCTATTATGTAACGGGTGTGTAATCAACATTTTCAATGAATTTGAAAAGTCTATTTGGAATGATATAATAATTATTGTGTTCATGAATCATGTAAGGTTCGGCTTATCCTGTAATTCACGTGATGCGCCGAACCTGGCAAAAAATCTGATTTTGTTGTTGTCAGGTTCGGCGCATAACCGGAATTACAGGATAAGCCGAACCTGACAAAAAAATTCTGTGTTTTTTTGTTGTCAGGTTCGGCTTTCAGAGTTTTTTTTGTCAGGTTAGGCTTATCCTGTAACTAACGATACAAGCCGAACCATCTCCTGTGTTCATGGTTCCAGATTCTAGAAAACAACACATTCCATAACCAAAAAGTAAATCATTCAACTATTTCGTTTTGATGGGTACATGTAACTGAAATTCTAGTCAAAATATCATCCTCATCATTCACGAAAATGAAAAGACAAAAAATACGCGGATAAATCCATGAATTTTTTTTATGGAGATCCTAAACGAATTGCATCCTCTTCACTGACCTCTTTCTCATCCTCTTTACTGACCACTTGCTTATCATCCTCATCACTTGAAAACGTAATTACTTGTCCACTTGGGGGCTGCACATTCAAAGAAATCCAAAGATCCATTTCCATCGCATAATTTGCACACCAATCCATCGCATAATTATTTTAAAAATCCAGGCCAAAATGCTTCACTCATCAAGGGTGGTAATGGGAAACCGGGTCTAAGTTTGAGGCCGATAAAATGACAATTTTGAACAAATCCAATAACAAGTCTTCTATCTTTTACACCATCATGGCAAGGTCTTGTTGGAGGCGCGTAAGTAAAACTACTACCCGTCCACCCGAAACAATGTACGACGCAATCGAATGCCTCCGCTATTAAAAACCCACAAA
>NW_020621474.1:0-3674 GCF_003573695.1 Papaver somniferum | reverse complement strand
ATTTAGGCAAAGGTGTCCATGAGGTCTTGAACCTTGCTTAGAGAGAAGTTACCGGAACTACTAGCTAGACAGTGAACTATGTCTTGAACTGCTAGCGTTTGGTGTAATTCTAATAACATCCATGCATGATATCCTCCAAGTGTTGCTAAGTTTGTGCCATTTTGTCCATTTTGGCCCTGGACATATAATGTTTCTCAAAATGCTTTAGAGAATCGGCTTCATTCTCATTGGAAGCGACCCACTTCCTCATTCAGATAGGTGAATTCCATCAAGAGTGTTTACTGCTACACCCCAGTTCAATCTTAAATTGAAACTATAGAACTCATTAAGACTTAATTAAAAGTCATCCTCCACATGCAGTCACACTATCACATCAACACCATAGGGAAGGGACAGAGAATGAAATTCTCTGATAGTGTTTACCTTTACCCACCATAAATTAGTTGTCTCATTTAAAACCTTGTTATTGGAATCTCCAATCAGCAAGGTTGAGTATCCTTCATGGCAAGTTTAATTATTTGAGCCTAAGACCCATCCCCTTTGATGCTTTACTAACTGTCTCCTTGGGCAAACCTTTCATCAAAGGGTCCGCGATATTCTCCTTGGACCTTGTCCAATCTATGGAAATAACGCCTGTGGAGATTAGTAATTTCAAAGAATCATGTCTTCTACGCATATGTATAGACTTTCCATTGTAGAAGCTATTCTTAGCTCTACCTGTTGCAGATTTGCTGTCACAATATATAGATATAGCTGGCACAGGCCTATGCCAGAGAGGAATATCTTCTAAAAAATTTCTTAGCCATTCGGCCTCCTCTCCTGCTTTATCTAACGCAATAAACTCCGACTCCATAGTTGAGCGAGCTATACATGTCTGTTTGGAACTCTTCCAAGATACAGACGCACCTGCTAGAGTGAATACATATCCACTCGTAGACTTAGACTCCTCTGAGTCTGCTATCCAGTTCGCATCGCAAAATCCCTCAAGGACGGCCGGATACCCTTCGTAATTCAAACAAAAGGTCGTTGTGTACTTCAAGTACTTTAGCACTCTATTAAGTGCATCCCAATGTTTCTGCCCTGGATTACAAGTATACCTGCTTAACCTACTCACAACATAAGCAATGTTTGGTCTCGTACAATTTATCAAATACATCATACTTCCTATGACTCTCGAGTATTCAAGTTGGTTAACACCTACACCCTTATTCTTCATGAGTTTGCAAGAAGAATCATATGGAGTGCATACAGGTTTACAGTCAAACTGATTATATTTCTTAAGTATGGATTCAACATAATGAGACTGACTCAGACTATAGCCATTAGAAGTTTTTCTAATCTTCATCCCTAATATGACATCAGCGGGGCTTAAGTCTTTCATGTCAAAGTTCTCATTCAACATTTTCTTAGTGGTATTAATAACATTCATGTTTGTACCTAGTATAATCATATCATCAACATACAAGCATACAACCACACAGGCATCCTTGACAAGTTGAGTATAAACACACTTATCAGATTCATTAATTCTAAAACCACTAGAAATCATCACATGATCAAACTTCTCATGCCACTGTTTAAGTGCTTGTTTCAATCCATACAAAGATTTCTTCAGTTTACAAACCTTCTTCTCACAACCTTTAACTACAAATCCTTCGGGTTGTTCCATATAAATTTCTTCATCTAATTCACCATTCAAAAACGTTGTCTTTACATCCATTTGATGAATCTGTAGGTTATGGACAGAAGCTATAGCAATTAACATCCTAATGGAGCTAATTCTACTTACTGGTGAATATGTATCAAAGAAGTCTATACCTTCTATCTGTTTATAGCCTTTCGCTACCAACCTAGCCTTGTATTTTTCAATAGTTCCATTTATATTATGTTTTCTCTTGAAAATCCATTTACAACCTATGGCCTTAGACCCTGGAGGTAAATCTACAAGTTCAAAAGTACCGTTTTCTCGAATGGAATCCATTTCACTAATTGAAGCTTCTTTCCACCATGGAGCTTCAGGACAAGTCATGGCTTCTTTATAAGTCTGAGGATCAGACTCGTCTAGGTATGTAATGCAACCAGGATAGGTTTTCTTAGTTTTAACCCTTTTACCTCTTCTAGGTTCTATTTCCGGTTCATCTTCCTCTAAAGGTAATGACTGACTGGATGATGGAAATTCTAGGGGATCATCTAAACATCTGTTTCGAGAATCACGCTTCATAGGAAAACATTCTCAAAGAACTCAGCATCCCTAGACTCCATGATAGTATTCAACCCTATTTCAGAAATTTCAAAACTCACAACGATAAACTTATGAGCACTAGAATGCTCAGGATACCCTATAAAACACAATCAATGGTTTTGGGTCCTATCTTATTTGAGGAGGGATGGACACCTTTGTTAGGCACCCCCACACTTTGAAATAATCATAAGATGGTTGTTTACCTTTCCATAACTCATATGGATTTTTATCTGATCCTTTAAAGAGTACTCTGTTCAGGATGTAATTGGCTAAGAGGATAGCCTCCCCCCACAAATTCGAAGGTAATCCTGAACTAATCAACATGGCATTCATCATATCCTTAAGGGTACGGTTCTTACGTTCAGCTACACTATTGGATTGAGATGAATAAGGGGCTGTAGTTTCATGTATTATGCCATGTTCTTCACAGAAATCTCCAATAGGAATTAGATACTCACCACCACGGTCAGACCTAAAAGTTTTAATGGTAGCATTCAATTGGTTTTCAACTTCACGTTTATATATCTTAAAGGATTCTAAGGCATCGTCCTTCCCTCTAAGCAAATAAACCTGACAGTACCTCGTACAATCATCTATAAAAGTGACAAACCATTTCTTACCACCTCTAGTTTGAACTGACTTCATGTCAACTACGTCTGAATGAATCAATTCTAAGGGTTTAGTGTTTCTCCAGACAATCTTCCTGAATGATTTCTTAGCATGCTTAGATTCTACGCAAATCTCACACTTATGACTTTTATCTAAAGTGAATTTGGGTATGCATCCTACGCTAGCCAGTTTATGCATTGATTTGTAATTTACATGACCAAGTCTACCATGCCAAACATTCGATGACACACACATGTAAGCAGAAGAATCATTCAATTTCACTTCAGGACAGGTTACATTAAGTTTGTAAAGACCCCCATTCTTATAACCCTTACCCACATAATCATTGCCCTTAGTTACTATAAGTTTTCCATACTCAATTGAAACTTTAAAACCCTTATCATCTAAAACAGAACAAGAAACAAGATTTTTGAAGATGTCTGGAACATGAAGAACTCCATTCAATGTGAGAGTCTTGCCAGATGTGAGCTTCAGACCGACCTTTCTTTTTCCTGCAACCTCTGATGCAGATGAGTTACCCATATAGAGTTTCTCGCTTCCCCTACCCTCTGGTAGGAGGTGAACAGGTCTCAGTTCCCACAAACATGCTTGGTAGCTCCAGAGTCTACCCACCAGTCCATCACATTGGTCACCAAATTAACTTCAGACACTACAACAGAAAACTCATCCTTGTTCTTTTCAACCAAGTTAGCATTATCCTTCTTGTCCTTACGATGTCTACAGTGAACTGCCATATGGCCAGTAACTCCACACGCATAACAAGCACCCTTAATTTTAGTAATGCTAGACTCTGGTTTTCGAA